>NC_090742.1:108170248-108227786 GCF_036898095.1 Palaemon carinicauda
GATACACCACCCATACTCCTTAGACACTTCATCTCAAACACATTCAATTTCTGTCTCTCTGTCACTTTCATTCCCCACAACTTCGATCCATATATCACAGTTGGTACAATCACTTTCTCATACAGAACTCTCTTTACATTCATGCCCAACCCTCTATTTTTTACTACTACCTTAACTGCCCCCCAACACTTTACATTCTTCATTCACTCTCTGACGTACATCTGCTTCCACTCCACCATTTTCTGCAACAACAGACCCCAATTACTTAAACTGATCCACCTCCTCAAGTAACTCTCCATTCAACATGACATTCAACCTCACACCACCTTCCCCTCTCATACATCTCATAACCTTACTCTTACCCACATAAACCCTCAACTTCCTTCTCTCACACACCCTTCTAAATTCTGTCACTAATCGGCCAAGCTTCTCTTCCGCGTCTGCAACCAGAACAGTATCATCTGCAAACAACAACTGATTTACCTCTCATTCATGATCATTCTCGTCTACCAGTTTCAATCCTCGTCCACGTACTCGAGCATTCACCTCTCTCACCACTCCATCATCATACAAGTTAAACAACCACGGCAACATCACACATCCCTGTCTCAGCCCCACTCTCACATGAAACCAATCGCTCACTTCATTTCCTATCCTAACATATGCTTTACTACCTTTGTAGAAACTTTTAACTGCTTGCAGCAACTTTCCACCAACTCCATATAACCTCATCACATTCCACATTGCTTCCCTATCAACTCTATCATACGCTTTCTCCAGGTCCATAAACCCAACATACACATCCTTACCTTTTGCTAAATATTTCTCCCATATCTGCCTAACTGTAAAAATCTGATTCATACAGCTCCTACTTCTTCTAAAAACCACCCTGTACTTCTAAGATAGCATTATCTGTTTTACCCTTAATCCTATTAATCAGTACTCTACCATTTACTTTTCCAACTACACTCAACAAACTAATACTCCTTGAATTACAACATTCATGCACATCTCCCTTACCGTTATATAGTGGTGCAATACATGCACAAACCCAATCTACCGGCATCATTGACAACACAAACACATAACAAACAATCTCACCAACCATTCAAGTACAGTCACACCCCTTCCTTCAACATCTCAGCTCTCACACCATCCATACCATATGCTTTTCCTACTCTCGTTTCATCTAGTGCTCTCCTCACTTCCTATCTTGCAATCTCTCTCATTCTCATCTCCCATCAGCGGCACCTCAACATCTGCAACAGCAATTATATCTGCCTCCCTATTATCCTCAGCATTCATTAAACTTTCATAATATTTCGCCCACCTTCTCCTTTTAACAACCTTCCATTTCCATCTTTCACTGTCTCTTCAATTCGTGAACTAGCCTTCCTTATTCTCTTCATATGAATAACCCAATCCCTGACCCCACCTCAGGTCAGCTGCCCTCTTAGCCTCATTTACCTTATGCTTTACTTAACCATTTTTCACTTTATATCTTTCATACTTCTCTAGACTATTACTCTGCAGCCATTCTTCAAAAGCCCTCTTTTTCTCTTCCACTTTTACCTTCACTCCTTCATTCCACCATTCACTGCCCTTCCTCATGCTGCCTCCAACAAACTTCTTGCTACACACATCACTTACAACAATCCCAACAAAATTTTCTTTCACTAACTTCCACTCCTCCTCAAAATTACCGGTTTCTCTTACTCTTACTTTTCATATGCCATTTTCAACCTTTCTTGAGATTTACTTTTTACCCCCAGTTTTATTAGCTTTTTAACCCTCACTAGCTCCCTTTTACATCCACCTACTCTATTCCCCATCTCTTTTGCTACAACTAATTTTCCTTATACAAATAAATGATCAGACATACCGTTAGCTATACCCCTAAACACATGCATGTCTTTCAATCTTCCAAACATTCTTTTAGTTATCAACACATAATCCATTAACGCCCTTTCTACCACTCTTCCATTTGCCACTCTATACATGTATACTTTTTTTTATCTTTCTTTTTTAAAAAGCTAGAACTTGTCACCATATATATATATATATATATATATATATATATATATATATATATATATATATATATATATATATATATATATATATATATATATATACAGTAAATATATATATATATATATATATATAGATATGTATATATTTACATTATATATATATATATATATATATATATCTATATTTATATATATATATATATATATATATATATATATATATATATATATATATATATATATATATATATATATATATATATATATATATATATATATATATATATAAATAGATATGTATATATATACATTATATATATATATATATATATATATATATATATATATATATATATATATATATACATACTGTATATATATATATATATATATATATATATATATATACAGTATATATATATATATATATATATATATATATATATATATATATATATATATATATATATATTATATTATACATATATATATCTAAATAAATATATTTTATATCATATATATATATATGTATATATATATATATATATATATATATATATATATATATATATATATATATATATATATATATATATATATATATATAAATATCTATATATATATATATATATATATATATATATATATATATATATATATATATATATATATATATATATATATATAAATCTTTTGTTTCTTTGCAAGCTCTCTTTTGAATACTCACTGACAGAGCCATAATAAATACTTACTTAAGCTTTATAATCAAGCCCAACAGAGCTAAAAACTGTAAAATATTGTGCATCGCCATTATGAATAAAACTCCGGTTAAGGTTATGCGATTCAGCAGTACAAGTAAATAAAATATGAAAGAAGTATTTCAAATAAAACTATTGATATTATTATGCTAATTGATGTGTTGATTGATCCGAGATTTTCTGTCATTCTGACATCTAAGGTTATTGATGCCTATATCATTTATAGTATTTAAACAATTAAAGAATATTCAATTAAAACCATAAAATCAAAGATGTCATCTTAAGGGGACCGTCCACTATGGTGTTTGACATAACTTTAGAAAATCGAAAATCATTTTATTGTTTCTATGTATGCAGATATAGCGGTCTTCAAATGATGACGTCATCCTTACTGCGTTATCTGTATGACTTAGTTTGACAGAATTGTCTTTGTGTGTTTATTTTTGCAAATATATATAGCGATTTTTTTCACTTATGTTTCGAAATCTCGTACGTCTGGCAGAGATGGAAGGCATTGGTAGAGGGTTGGTGAACGCAATCTACGAACTACGAGAAGAACAGCCAGAGTTTCCAAAGATGTATAGAAGTTATAATGCATGCATTTGTTTACTTGCAATTCGTATGTAAATTGTGTTTTCATAATGTCCTCGTGAACTTTATAGCAAGGCCAATGTTAACTAAGGTCATAAAAAGAACAAAAAGTAAGCAGAGAACAACAAAAAAGAACCAAAATGAGAGGGAAACATGAAAATGAGTACAAAGCTGGAACATTCTAACTAAAACTCTGGCAACAATGAGAGGTCGCTGGCAACTCATGATACCCTAACGTCAAGTGTATTAGTAAACTTAGGGTTTGAATATTTCGTTTAGGGAGCCTTCATGTAGGAATAAACAATAAAAGTACAATGTAAGGTTATCATAATAATGATATCTTGATTTCTTTAAGTAAAAAGCAAATATTTATAGCAAATCTTTGGATGCTCATAACTCAAAAACACTTATTCACACTTAGGTACACTTTTCTCACTTATTTATTGTTCAATTTTAGAAAGATATCAATGAAAAGAAGAATAAATATTGCACACTTTTGTGCAAGAGAATTTTGAATTTCCTTTTTCTCTTTTTTTTCATGATTATTTTGTGTCTAGACGAGGAAAACTAAGAAAAAAATCATTAAAAAAAAGGCAAATCGAAAATGTCACATATATAATTATTCAATTTATAAAGTTTTGATGGTATGATTTTCAATGCAATTGGTGTCATATTAGGTGAGAAAAAAGTTTTTGATCCTATGACTTGAAATTTTTATATGATGAAGGTATTGCATATGTCAAAAACATACTGTAAATAGAAATTGTGTATTTTGAATAATAAAAACAAAATGCATGGCATAGCAGAGCGTCCCCTTTAAATTTAAATATCTTTCCGAAGACCTGCTTCTGAAATAAAGCTAAAAATACCCCCAGCATGGTAGGACACATCATGTCCAAGAATCTTGGCAAGGATTAACCTGGCATCCTCACCTCAAGCCTCAAACAGACATCTATTTCTCCCACTACTATATGTGGGGCATTCAATTAACAAATGCCTCACTGTCAATGGTACCAAACAGTTGTCGCAATATGGTTGATGTTGGCCAGCCAGCAAAAACTCATGTCTCAGATGACACCTCCAACCCCGCCAACTAGCGGGTGGGTGGGTAACCCCCGCTAAAAGTCTAATGGCTCGTCTTTCAGCTTTGCCAAAAGTAAAACCCCTGTAAATAATGTTGGTTTGTATTCAGTGACGGAACAAAACACATTTTCAATGCCTGGAATACAAAATTTTCTATTCATTTTCAAATTTTTAAATTTTATCTACTGATTTTCAACTGGAAGAGAGGGTGGTCAAAAGTGACATTGGTTACAAGGCAGCAACTATTTGTGTGGATCTTTAAAACAGAGAATTCAACCCTTACAATTCAAACAGACTTGCTGCAATCTTATTTCTATATAAGGATGTGCATTGAACTCTCTCATCAAAATCATTAGCAATGAAAATTATACATACCTGGAAAAATTTTGTCTGGTATCTTGTGAAAGCACATCCAATACGAAGATCAAGCTCTTGTCGGGCATCCACAGACCTTGATTCATTTTCATTGGGCTCAACTAAAGCATTCATGGCAGCTTTTATGTCTTTCTCTGTGATAGCAGAGAATTTAGCTCTGAATATAGTCTGAAAAATATATAATTTCATTAAGACATTTGTATCTTTCATACACATATTACAGTGCCTATAACAACCCAATTTTTGATTAATTAATCATAGACCGTATATGCGGTTAATTACAAATATAGTTGAAGGTGTTTTGAGAAATAAATACATTCCAATGTAACAAAATAAAATGTTTTTATGCAAAATCCCATTTTGTGATCAACAAGATATCTTCTAAAATTCACTGGCTATGATTGTTTGCTATTTCTGCATACAAAACGGATTTTGAGCGAAGCAAAAAATCTATTTTGGGGTGAGATAGCCTTGTCCTCCTGATGGAATGTTCCTATAAGTAGCTTCCAAGGGTTATTTGAACTACAATGATATTCCCAGAGAATTTACCTTTAGGTCTCCAGAATTCTACCTCCTGGTGCGAATATCCTTAAAATTCTATGAAGGATATTGCATAATCAGGGGACGTATACTTGATACGACACCTAGCGATCTTTACCCCGCATAGCGTTTTCGCCTCGAGGGGAAGAGTGGCAAAAATAGAAGAGGAGCTGTTATCAAGGTTACCCTTTCTCCCATACTACTATTGAGTATCTAGCTGGTGCCATATTCAAGATGGTGGTTATTAGTTGTAGCATTGAGCATGGTGCTACAGATATAGTAGTTTCGGGAGGGATCCTGCCAAGGCCTTTTTTATAGAAAAGGAGGGCGGGCCCATCAGGACAACATGTCTATCTCACCCAAAAATAGATTTTTCGCTTCGCTCAAAATCCGTTTTTTGGGCTCAACCATGTCGTCCTGATGGAAGTTTACCAGAGAATTAATAGAAAGTACTGTATCAGTGGATTTTCATAGGTGCCTTAACCTTGAGACAATTTTTCTATGGTCGTCTGGACCATTGAGACAAATGACGTTACCGTTATCCATTATTACCACTAATCATAGACTATGTTAGTGCTTCCTGCCCCATGCTGGGAAGATTCGTACTAGATAGTAGAAAAGGGGCCTCAAGGTCACCATATATTGTATGATCAACCATAAGTATCCATCAGATATACAAACAGTCTCACAGTTTGTATATATTGTCAGAACAATATAAGTGTCAACTATAACCATTGTTTGTAAGCATACAATGATATGAGGTTTACTTGAATAAATAAATAAGAGAACTTTGGCATAATAATGTGCAAATTGCAGGGCGAAATAGGATGCAATTACATTCTAATAAAGATTTATTTCAATAAATGACTACAGTGAGCCCTCGTTTATTGCGGTAGATAGGTTTCAGACCCGACGCGATAGGTGAAAATCCGCAAAGTAGGGACACCATATTTACGTATTTATTCAACATGTATATTCAGACTTTTAAAACCTTCCCTTGTACGTAGTACTGTTAACAAACTACCCTTTAATGTACAGAACACTTAATGCATGTACTACAGTACCCTAAACTAAAACAGGCACAAATATTAAAGGCGATTTTATATCATCCGTTTCCTAAACACGCCAAAAAGCACGATAAAAAATGGCAACCAATGTTTTGTTCACGTTTATCTCTGATCATAATGAAGAAACAAACGCATTTACACATCTGTGTATAGGTTAGTTTTTGCATTGATTATATTGATTATTCAGTACAGTATGTTGATTTTGTTATTACCAATGTTTTACTTAATTTTTCTTAGGACTTCCAAATGAAATGTTTTTCTTTATGACGCTGCCTGAAACGACGGCGTCATAAAGTACGCTCAGTAAACAACCACGCTCAGTAAACAAACGAAGGCATTTAACGCACATGATGAAAGTGATAAATAATGATATTACAGTAAAAGCTTTTATAAAATATGTTATTACAAATATTATTTACCGTATCTATATAAAATCATACAATACATACGTAGCAAAGCAGGAAAACAATTTAAGAGAGAGAGAGAGAGAGAGAGAGAGAGAGAGAGAGAGAGAGAGAGAGAGAGAGAGAGAAAGAGAGAGAGAGAGAGAGAGAGAGTTGTTTTACGTACGTACAGTAAATGTAAATTTTAAACAAAAAAATATGATAGGTTATAACATGTATATTCAGACTTTTAAAACCTTCCCTTTAACTTAATGCATACTAAACTAAAACACTCACAAATATTAAAATGTTAGAATATTAAAGTAAAAAATAAAGATTGTTACTGTACTCACCACGAAAGAAGTTGAAGAAAAACTTGAATGATGATGGCGATTAATTTGCTGCACAGTAGAAATGATGATGATGATGAAGCTGATGATGTCTTCTACTGTGCAGCCAATGATAGTATTTTACGTCTCTTCAGACGGAGGTGTCTTTTCCTGAGGTGTCTTTTCCTGGGACACCTCTTCAACCTCTTCCTGGGACACTTCTTCAATTTCTTCCGAAGGCGTAGTAGCAGGAGGAACTGGCTCTTTTTAGCGAGGCTGGAAGAACATTGTGATCGGAAGTTACTGCCACTGTTTCTTTTTTCGCTCGAAGAGCATCCTGTAGGGAGTCATGTCGTCATCGATCTTGTTGCAGAATTGCATAGACTGAACCATATCCTCATCCCACTCTTGCGACATTTCTTTCAACTCCTTCGCATGGTTGCAGAACTTGGCAAGCCGTTCTAATGTTAAGCCTGTTTCTTCGACATTTTCTTGGGTCTCTTCCTGCGTTTCACTGTCTTCTTCACTGGCCGATTTCGTCAGGTCTTCTAGGTCTGCGTCAGTTAGCGGCTGGGAATGGCAGTCCAACAACTCGTCGACGTCTTCAGTCGCCAAACCTGTCACCTCCAATTATAGCAGCCAACTGCACAGATTTGCGTATTGCAGCGTGTTGAATTTCAGACGGTGTAAATCCCTCGTTGTCGTAAACTATCTGGGGCCACAACTTCTTCCAGCTCGCATTAACGGTTGCAGGTTTCATTTCTTGCAGTGCCTTCTGAATGTTCTGCAGGCCCGTGGGTATTGTGTACTTCCGCCAGTACGCCTTCAAATTGAAATTTTCATCTTCATCTTCTTGGTCAGCATCCACACATGCAACGAGGTCCGCCAAGGTATTCTTCGTGTAGAGGGCCTTGAACGCCCTGATAACCCCCTGGTCCATCGGTTGAATTAATGACATGGTGTTGGGTGGCAGGAACTCAACCTGAATGCCCTCATGCGACAGGTCAGTTGCGTGTCCACCAGCGTTATCCATAAGGAGAAGGATCTTGAATGGCAAGCCCTTCTCTACGAGATATTTGCTGACTTGCGGGATAAAACACTGGTGGAACCAGTTGGAGGTCAGCATCTTCGTAGTCCATGCTTTTTGATTATTCATCCAGTACACGGGAAGGAGATTCTAATTTTTATTTTTCAAAGTGCGAGGATTTTTCGACTTATAAATAAGCCCCGGCTTTAGCAAAAATCCAGCAGCATTGCCACACATCACGAGGGTTACGCGATCTTTGAACGCTTTAAAACAGAGGCTTTGGCTTCTTCTTTGAACAGGAAAGTTCGCAACGGCATTCTCTTCCAAAACAAGCCGGTCTCATCCATATTAAACACTTGTTCCGGCTTGTATCCACCTTCAGCGATAATGTTCTTGAACGTCTCGTTCGCGTAAGTTTCAGCAGCGGCAGTGTCAACGAAAGCAGCCTCGCCATGCAGGGAAACTCTTTTCACGCCGAAGCGTTTCTGAAACTTCGCGAACCATCCTTTGCTGGCGGAAAAAACGTTGTTTCTGAGGCTGGGAATCAGTGAATGTCCCAGGTTGAGGTTCATTTACATCATCTTCTTCTTCAGCATGGTCGCCATCGTCGTCTTGAGGTTCCTTTGTCGCAAAATTCTCATACAAGCTCAAAGCCTTGGTTCGGATGGTGTTCGTATCCAAGGCTATGTTCTTCTTCCGGCGGTCAGCAATCCAGACTGCTAAAGCACCTTCCATGCGTACAATCGTTTTATTACCCGTGGTAACGACTCGCTTCGCTGATCTGCTAAAGGTGATGGTAGCTGTCTTTCTAATGTTCGCCTCGGCCTTCTTGATGTAGCGAACGGTGGATTCGTTCACTCCAAAATGGAGGGCTGCGGCCGCGTAACTTCTGCCTTCTTTTAACATATCGAGAAGCGTCACCTTCTCAGCAATCGTCATCATCTTTCGGTGGCATTTAGGCTCACTACCAGCCTTAGCAGAAGCAAAACGCATGGGATCCATTATACAGTAGGGGTTAAACAGAAAGTTCAACAAAAAGTTCAACTTAAAACAGTCACGCACAGCACAGATTAAAGTTCACAATAACGTAGCAGCATCTACACGGCGAGAGAGCGGCAAACGAAGTGGGCGCGAAAAGATGCTGGAGGTTGGAGAAGCGGTCAAAACACCAATCACAAGCTAGATTACAAAACTTGGGTTCTGATTCGTCATCTATCAGCGCTTGAACCAATCACAATTCGTCTTATATGCTACGTAGTAGTTACCAATTCAAATACAAGGTACCCTACGTATACAGTACAGCTTTACGTACGCTATTTTACGCTTGTTTTGGTATAGGATATGTCTCTCTCTCTCTCATCACTGCTTTTGTTTCTTGTCCTATTGTGTGTTTTATTGGATCTCTCTCTCTCTCTCTCTCTCTCTCTCTCTCTCTCTCTCTCTCTCTCTCTCTCTCTCTCTCTCTCTCTCTCTCTCTCTCTCTGTCATACGCTTATTTGAGATGTGATTTTTGCAACAAAGAATATTACTGTATTGGATGCAGTACTGTACTACGTACGTATACATACAAAAGATTAATGGAAAAGATGCATATCCATTACATTTGTAGTACAGTAGTAGCCATCAGCAGCGTTACACCATTCTAATACGGTATGACTGCATCTGATTTGCGTTTCATCTTCGATTTAATTTTAATACGTACTGTATACTGAATTATCGTATGATCACATTCTCTTTTCGTGTTTTATTTCTTTCTGTACTGAATTATATGTCATATGTAATGCAATGAACCATCAGTAAGAGCAGATATTACTAATTACAGTATTAATGGAATTACAGGTAATGAAATATCGTATTTGGGGTCTTCATATATCGCGGTATTTTTGAAATTTCCGGAAAATCCGCGATATGTTTGTATAAATGGGTTATGAAAAAAATCCGCTAAGTGGTGAATCCGTGATGGTCGAACCGCGAAGTAGAGAGGGCTCACTGTAAATGGAAAAACGAGTGTAACGAATGTAACGTGTTAAAGGAATCATACATGCAACGTATACATAAAATATTTTCCTTCCCTTTAGAAATGATGAGTGCCACTCTAAAACTGAAAATTTTTATAAATTTTCCGAATATAAATCCTGTAAATGTTGTATACTATCAACACTGTATACTATGTACACATGGCACAAGTGTTATCTGTATAATTCCATACCTGAGATTTTGAACAATCTTAGTGTCACCGTGGTGAGTGTGGTGACACTCACTTAAAAGGTATCGCACTGGAAGTGTCAACACTTTTTCACCCTAATTGATAGTCCCAATCAATTAACTGTTCATCGCAGTACTAGATGACAGGTTTTAATACACTATCTGCCTCCACCACATAATGCTTCAGTTCATGGACTTGTTTAGCGTAGTGTTTGTAGAACACTCTGGACGATTTCCATCTAGTATATGAGCGAAGACGCTCAAAGTCCATATACTGAAAAAAGTTCAGTGATGAAGCAATTTTCCTCGGATCATGACCTGCGGGTGTACTGTCAGGATCCGCTCTGCGAATGAAAGAGGTGAGCTTTGCCCTCGGTTGTTTTAGGGATAAGTTTCATCCTGAGGTTTCTCCTTTGAAGAGCTGTCCTCCCCTGAAGTCTGAAGTTCTACGATGGCAGACCTTTAGAAACTCTACTGGGCATGAAGAGACATCTTCCTTCAGAGGGCAGATTCTCCAGGGACACCATCTTTTAGTCGGTAGCTCGTTCTTGGCGAGAAAAGCTGGAACAGGAAAGAGATTCAGTTCTCCCCTTTCTGTGAACTGAGTATGGCCCTCATCCCTTGATAGGGCTACTATTTCACTAACTCTAACCCCTGAGGCTATAGCGAACAGGAAAATAATCTTCTGGGTTAGATCCTTGAGAGAACAAGCTTCATTGTTTACAGATGAAGCATAATGTAGGACCTTGTCCAAAGACCATGAAATGGGCTTTGGAGGAGCTGCAGGTCTAAGTCTAGCGCATGCCTTCGGATCTTGTTAAAAATTTCGTTCGTTAGATCCACTTGAAAGGCATATAGAAGAGGTCTAGTCAAGGCTGACTTACACGTAGTTATCGTGTTAGCTGCCAGACCTTGATTATGAAGGTAGATAAAGGACAGACAGAAGTCTATTGAAATTTCTTTCGGTCCTTTTGCTTTAACAAAAGCAACCCACTTTTTCCAAGACGATTCATATTGTCTTCTAGTTGACTTAGACTTGTATTCTTCTCAGAAGTCTATACTGCCTTTTGAGATCCCAAATCTTTTCTTAACCGCTAGGGCGAGAAAATCATGAAATGAAGGTTTTGGGTTCTCTGTGATGAACCGAAGACAGTTAACTTCTGAACCCGTTGAGACAGTGCTGGGTTCGGTACAAGGGCCAGCCTCAGCCTCAGTTCCCTCACTAGAGGGGACCAGTAGCTCTTGGGCTATTTGGGAGCCACTAGAGCTGCCGCTCCTTGGAGGGATCTCAGCATGTTGAGAACCTTCAGTAGGAGATTGGATGGAAGGAACAGGAATTTCTGGGTCCATCTGTTCCGAACTAGGGACATGGCGTCCGTTATCTCCTCTAGAGGGTCCTCGTATGGGGCTACATATCGAGGTAGTTTCTTGATGACGCTCGTCACGAAGAGGTCGTTCTGCAGTTCCGGGATTTGTTCCAAGATGGAAGAGAATGAGTCTGCATCTGTGGACCATTCTGACTCTATCGGCTTGAGCCTGAGTAGAGCCTCTGTTGTCACACTGCGGATCATTTGTAAGTGAATTGCTGATAAGTGCCGTTTCTTTAGGCAAGGGATGGCTAATATCGCATAAATTATCTGGGACGATCTCGAGCCTTGTCGGCTCAGACGTCTCACTATCACTTCGCTGTCCAAGATCAGCCTGATGAGGGTTGATTTGCGTGGGGAGAGCTTTCCCAACGTCAAAAGGACTGCCATGGCTTCCAAAATGTCGATGAGAAGGGCCTTGAACAGAGATGACCAAGTCCCTTGGACTTTCTTTCAATGGGAGTGAAATCCCCATTCTTCCGTCGAAGCATCCATGTGGATGATCATCGATGGTAGAGGTGGTTGCAAGGGCACGGTCCTCATTAGGCTCTTGACCTTCAACCGTGGGTTGAGAAGTGATTAAAGGAAGGCCGATATTGGTCATTTTAGATCTCTTCGAGCGCTTGATGCGTATCTTCTCCATACTCCTGACGCATCTTTCAGCTAAGCTCTTAGCACTGGGTCTGTCACAGCTGCGAACTGGAGAGAGTTCAGTACTCTTTCCTGTTAGCGTCTTGAAATCCTGTCGGATTACCGTAGTCTCTTGACCAACCCTGCGATCTCCTTCTTCTTCCCTAAGAGAAAGGAGAGACAATGTGACCTCAGGTTCCAATGGACTTTCAGTCATTGAAACCTTTGAGTTGGAGAGAGTCGAGACTTCTTGAAGTTGATTTTGCATCCCAGAAGTTCCAGGAGCCGGGTTACAGTACTTCCTTCGATGCTTGCAGACCAGCCAGTCGTCCAGGTACTTTGTTACCTGAACAGTTTCTAGGCGTGGTTGTTGCACGACTGCGTCTGCCAATTCCGTGAAGATACATGGGACTAAGTTTAGTCCGAAGAGTATGGCTCTTAGAAAAATACTTTATCTTCTGAAAATTGAATCCTAGGTAGGAGGAGAGGAGGCGACTGACTAGAAGATGCCAATAGGCATTTGTCAGGTCTATCGAGACTGTGAACGTCCCTTTTTTCAATAGGGTCCTTATGTGTAGAAGGATTAACATCCTGAACTTGTTGTTTCTTATGAAATAGTGGAGTGGCAACAAGTTCAGAATGACTCTGAGTTTTCTTGAGTCCTTCTTGGGAACACAAAACAGCCTTCCCTGGAATTCGATGGACTTTGCTTTCCTTATAACCTGTACGTTCAAGAGCTATAGGGTATACTCTTCTAATACGGTGTTGAAGTGTTGGAAGAGTTGAGGAAATGATGGTGAGGATATGTCTAGTTTCCATCCTAGTCCAATCTTGATTAGGCCTTGGGCCCAAGGATCGAAAGTCCAATGATCCTGAAATTGTTGGAGCCTCCCTCCTACCGGAAGCGTCTCCTTGCTTCGATTGATTGGAGGGTTTACCTCCTCGACCGCCTACCTGGGGCACCGCGGTCATAGAAACTGTGGGATGTTGTTGAGCAGGCCGAGGGAAAAGTATAAACTTTTTCGTCTTCCTTTTAGGTTGGGGACCCACATCCGGGGAAGACTTCCTCTTTGAAGAGATGCCCCACTTCTGGAGAAGGTTCCTATTCTCTGTGATGGCTTTCTCGACAACTTCTTTGACTACATCGTTTGGAAAGAGGTCTCTACCCTAAATGTTGGAAGATATTAGCTTCCTGGGTTCATGTTTCACTGTTGCAGCAGCGAACATGAACTCTCTACAGGCTCTCCTCCATCAATCCATCTATAAACCAAAGGCACTTCCCCCAATTTTGGGGGGTAGCCGACATTAACAAGAAACAAAACAAAAAAAGGGGACCTCTACTCTCTATGTTCCTCCAGCCTAACCAGGGACTCAGCCGAGTTCAGCTGGTACTGCTAGGGTGCCACAGCCCAACCTCCCACATTTCCACCACAGATGAAGCTTCATACTGCTGAGTCCCCTACTGCTGCTACCTCTGCGGTCATCTAAGGCACCAGAGGAAGCAGCAGGGCATACCGGAACTGCGTCACAATTGCTCGCCATTCATTCCTATTTCTAGCACGCTCTCATGCCTCTCTCACATCTATCCTCCTATCACCCAGAGCTTTCTTCACACCATCCATCCACCCAAACCTTGGCCTTCCTCTTGTACTTCTCCCATCAACTCTTGCATTCATCACCTTCTTTAGCAGACAGCCATTTTCCATTCTCTCAACATGGCCAAACCACCTCAACACATTCATATCCACTCTAGCCGCTAACTCATTTCTTACACCCGTTCTCACCCTCACCACTTCGTTCCTAACCCTATCTACTCGCGATACACCAGCCATACTCCTCAGACACTTCATCTCAAACACATTCAATTTCTGTCTCTCCATCACTTTCATTCCCCACATCTCCGATCCATACATCACAGTTGGTACAATCACTTTCTCATATAGAACTCTCTTTACATTCATGCCCAACCCTCTATTTTTTACTACTCCCTTAACTGCCCCCAACACTTTGCAACCTTCATTGACTCTCTAACGTACATCTGCTTCCACTCCACCATTTGCTGCAACAACAGACCCCAAGTACTTAAACTGAAACACCTCCTCAAGTAACTCTCCATTCAACCTTGCACCACCTTCCCTTCTCGTACATCTCATAACCTTACTCTTACCCACATTAACTCTCAACTTCCTTCTCTCACACACCCTTCCAAATTCTGTCACTAGTCGGTCAAGCTTCTCTTCTGTGTCTGCTACCAGTACAGTACCATCCGCAAACAACAACTGATTTACCTCCCATTCAAGATCATTCTCACCTACCAGTTTTAATCCTCGTCCAAGCACTCGAGCATTCACCTCTCTCACCACTCCATCAACATAAAGTTAAACAACCACGGCGACATCACACATCCCTGTCTCAGCCCCACTCTCACCGGAAACCAATCGCTCACTTCATTTCCTATTCTAACACATGCTTTACTACCTTTGTAGAAACTTTTCACTGCTTGCAACAACCTTCCACCAACTCCATATAACCTCATCACATTCCACATTTCTTCCCTATCAACTCTATCATATGCTTTCTCCAGATCCATAAACGCAACATACACCTCCTTACCTTTTGCTAAATATTTCTCGCATATCTGCCTAACTGTAAAAATCTGATTCCTACAACCCCTACCTCTTCTAAAACCACCCTGTACTTCCAAGATTGCATTTTCTATTTTATCCTTAATCCTATTAATCAGTACTCTACCATACACTTTTCCAACTACACTCAACAAACTAAAAGTATATAGGTCTCTTACTAAGGTGGCCATATGCATTTTGGTCATGACCATAAGCATGTCTGGGGTACTTCGTTGGTCTGCACACATCTCTATGCAGTTTTGTAGGGATAAAGAGGCCGCGAGTCACTCCTTCGTCTCTTGTTCCCTGCACAAGAGAAACTACGAAAGTTTAGGGAGATTCTCGTTAAACTGTCGTCCAGCGATGTCCGCATCCAGTTTCCCTACTGAGAACTAGGTGGACTTCCTTCCATTTCTTCTCCTGCATGGGTAAAGCTAGTGACAGAGGCCTGCACTCCTCAAGTGCAGGGAATGGTTTGCCTGCCTCCACTGCCTTGGCAACATATTTAAATGCCTTCCACGTTAAGGGGAATGCTATTGAAGCAGGAGCAAGAAAGGTAGGGTGTTTCTTGCTCAAGGCAGATACTTTCGATATTGAATAACCCGCCTTTCTCAGGCTACTTGACAAGAGAGCCTGTTCCATATCATGGTAAAAAACCATGACTTCCTCCGGTTCTGTCTCCTCTTTTGATATTGGTTCATGCTTCAGTCGAATGAAGCAATCAGGGAAAGCGTTAAAGCTTGGCCAAAACTGGATGTCGTCTAAGGGGACAGCTCCCATCTTCTCTGAGATGTAGAGTTTGCCGTTCAAAATCGGCATAAGCTCTGCATACCTCCAGGGATTGGTTTTGGAGCAGGTCGGGAGGTCTTGGTTTCTGGGTCGCTTGAATGACCCTCAGGAGGCGATAAGTGGAGCTTTACTGAGCTCTCTCTTGAATTTCGCTTCCCTTGCTTCGCCTCGTTTGCGAATGTTCTCCATTAAATCCGTAAGATGGGCCAGCGCCTGGCTCGTGTTGTCCAATGGAGGGGTAGAAGGTGAAGACGTCGAGGGTAATGGCTCTGGGGCCGGCACAGATGGAAGAAATTCTGACACGACATTGTCATCTTCTCCCAGAGGTGCCTCCCTGCCATCCGTCACAATAGCAATCTTGACGCAGGGATGTGCGAGTCGTGCTTGGGGCACAACCATTTCACTACCATCTTTCAGGAACAGTAAACTACGTATCCTATCGTTAAGTAGGTATGGTCCCGGAGAGTTCTTCTGGAACCCTCTCACCCATTTGCGTAGCTTTTTACGTGACACATCCCTAGACTTCGTTGACTTGAGGTCATCAAAACCTTCAGTCACTAAGGTCCGGCAGATATTGCAGACTTGGGGGTCCCAATATTGCAGGGATTTGGTAATAATGGTGCAGGGGGCATGAGACCTGCATGCTGCATACCCGTAGAAGTACTTACTCCTAAGATTGCAGAAGATCGCATCGCATGTCATCTGGGGTTCCTCCTGTAAAAAATGTTATTTTTATTAGTAAAATAAATTTTTGAATATACTTACCCGGTGATCATATAAGCTGCAGCTCTGCTGCCCGACAGAAAAACCTACGGACAAAATACGCCAGCGATCACTATGCAGGTGGGGGTGTACATCAACAGCGCCATCTGTCGAGCAGGTACTCAGTACTCCAAGTAAACAAAGAACCAATTTTCTCCTCGGTCCACTGGGTCTCTATTGGGGAGGAAGGGAGGGTCCTTTAATATATGATCACCGGGTAAGTATAATCAAAAATTTATTTTACTAATAAAAATAACATTTTTCAATATTAAACTTAACAGGTGATCATATAAGCTGATTCACACCCAGGGGGGTGGGTAGAGACCAGCATTACATGTTTACATTATTATGAGCTAAGTATTTTGTATTTCATTTTAGCAGTTATTCAAAATAACAAACATAAAATAAATAAGTACCTGGTAAGGAAGTCGACTTGAACAATTACTCTGCCTTTTTAAGTACGTCTTCCTTACTGAGCCTCGCGATCCTCTTAGGATGCTGAGCGACTCCTAGGAGCTGAAGTATCAAGGGTTGCAACCCATACTAAAGGACCTCATCAAAACCTCTAATCTAGGCGCTTCTCAAGAAAAGAATTTGACCACCCGCCAAATCAACCAGGATGCGAAAGGCTTCTTAGCCTTCCGGACAACCCAAAAATAAAAATAAAAGCATTTCAAGAGAAAGATTAAAAAATGTTATGGAATTAGGGGAATGTAGTGGTTGAGCCCTCACCCACTACTGCACTCGCTGCTTCGAATGGTCCCAGGGTGTAGCAGTTCTCGTAAAGAGACTGGACATCTTTAAGATAAAAAGACGCGAACACTGACTTGCTTCTCCAATAGGTTGCGTCCATTATACTCTGCAGAGATCTGTTTTGTTTAAAGGCCACTGAAGTTGCGACAGCTCTAACTTCATGTGTCCTTACCCTCAGCAAAGCATGGTCTTCCTCATTCAGATGGGAATGAGCTTCTCGTATCAACAGTCTGATATAATAGGAAACTGCATTCTTTGACATAGGTAAAGAAGGTTTCTTAATAGCACACCATAAAGCTTCTGACTGTCCTTGTAAAGGTTTAGTTCGTTTTAAATAGAACTTAAGAGCTCTAACAGGGCATAAGACTCTTTCTAGTTCATTTCCAACCAAATTAGAAAGGCTTGGAATATCGAACGATTTCGGCCAAGGACGAGAAGGTAGTTCGTTTTTGGCTGGAAAACCAAGCTGTAAAGAACATGTAGCCGTTTCAGATGAAAATCCGATGTTCCTGCTGAAGGCGTGTATCTCACTGACTCTTTTAGCTGTTGCTAAGCAGACGAGGAAAAGTGTCTTTAAAGTGAGATCTTTAAAGGAGGCTGATTGTAGTGGCTCGAACCTTTCTGACATAAGGAATCTTAGTACCACGTCTAAATTCCAATCTGGTGTGGCCAAACGACGCTCCTTCGAGGTCTCAAAAGACTTAAGGAGGTCCTGTAGATCTTTGTTGTTGGAAAGATCTAAGCCTCTGTGACGGAAGACTGCTGCCAACATGCTTCTGTAACCTTTGATCGTGGGAGCTGAAAGAGATCTTTCCTTCCTCAGATATAATAGGAAGTCAGCTATTTGGGTTACAGAGGTACTGGTTGAGGATACTGATACCGACTTGCACCAGCTTCGGAAGACTTCCCACTTCGACTGGTAGACTCTAAGAGTGGATGTCCTCCTTGCTCTAGCAATCGCCCTGGCTGCCTCCTTCGAAAAGCCTCTAGCTCTCGAGAGTCTTTCGATAGTCTGAAGGCAGTCAGACGAAGAGCGTGGAGGCTTGGGTGTACCTTCTTTACGTGTGGCTGACGTAGAAGGTCCACTCTTAGAGGAAGAGTTCTGGGAACGTCCACCAGCCATTGCAGTACCTCGGTGAACCATTCTCTCGCGGGCCAGAGGGGAGCAACCAACGTCAACCTTGTCCCTTCGTGAGAGGCGAACTTCTGCAGTACCTTGTTGACAATCTTGAACGGGGGGAATGCATAAAGGTCTAGATGGGACCAATCCAGTAGAAAGGCATCTATATGAACTGCTGCTGGGTCCGGGATTGGCGAGCAATAATTTGGGAGCCTCTTGGTCATCGAGGTTGCAAAGAGATCTATGGTAGGTTGGCCCCATGTGGCCCATAGTCTCTTGCACACATTCTTGTGAAGGGTCCATTCTGTTGGGATGATTTGACCCTTCCGACTGAGGCGGTCCGCCATGACATTCATGTTGCCTTGAATGAACCTCGTTACTAGAGACAGGTTTAGATCTCTTGACCAGGTGAGGAGGTCCCTTGCGATCTCGTACAACGTCATAGAATGGGTCCCTCCTTGCTTGGAGATGTACGCCAAGGCCGTGGTGTTGTCCGAGTTCACCTCCACCACCTTGCCTAGAAGGAGGGACTTGAAGCTTTTCAAGGCCAGATGAACTGCCAGTAGCTCCTTGCAGTTGATATGTAACGTTCTTTGCTCCGAGTTTCAAGTGCCCGAGCATTCCCGACCGTCTAATGTCGCACCCCAGCCCGTGTCCGATGCGTCCGAGAAGAGAACGTGGTTGGGGGTCTGAACAGCCAGGGGCAGACCCTCTCTGAGGTTGATGTTGTCCTTCCACCAAGTCAGTGATGACTTCATCTTCTCGGAAATGGGGATCGAGATCGCTTCTAGCGTCTTGTCCTTTCTCCAATGAACAGCTAGGTGAAATTGAAGGGGACGGAGGTGCAGTCTCCCTAACGCAATGAATTGGTCCAGTGATGAAAGCGTCCCTATCAGACTCATCCACTGTCTGACTGAACATCGGTCCTTCTTTAGCATGTTCTGGATGCATCCTTGGGCTTGACTTATTCTGGGGGCCGACGGAAAAGCCCGAAAAGCTTGACTGTGAATCTCCATCCCTAGGTACACTATAGTTTGGGATGGGACCAGTTGGGACTTTTCCATATTGACCAGGAGACCCAATTCCTTGGTCAGATCTAGAGTCCACTTTAGATTCTCCAGACAGCGACTACTGGACGAAGCTCTTAGAAGCCAGTCGTCCAAATAGAGGGAGGCTCTGATGTCTGCTAAATGCAGGAATTTGGCAAAATTCCTCATCAGTTTCGTAAAGACAAGAGGCGCCGTGCTTAGGCCAAAGCACAGGGCTTGAAATTGGTAGACAACCTTCCCGTAAACGAACCTTAGAAAAGGTTGGGAATCTGGGTGGATGGGGACGTGAAAGTAAGAATCCTTGAGGTCTAAAGAGACCATCCAGTCTTCCTTCCTGACCGCTGCTAGAACAGACTTTGTCGTCTCCATGGCGAACGTCTGCTTTGTGACAAAGACATTCAGAGCACTGACGTCTAGCACCGGTCTCCACCCTCCTGTCTTCTTTACCACTAAGAAGAGACGGTTGTAGAAGCCCGGGGATTGATGGTCCCGGACTTTGATTACCGCTCCCTTTGCTAGTAAGAGAGACAACTCTTGCTTCAAAGCTAGTCTCTTGTCCTCCTCTCTGTACCTGGGAGAGGTCGATGGGAGTCGTTGCTAGAGGGGGCTTGCGCAAGAACGGGATCTTGTACCCTTCTCTGAGCAACTTCACAGATTGTGCATCTGCGCCTCTGTTCTCCCAGGCCTGCCAGTAGTTCTTGAGTCTGGCTCCCACTGCTGTCTGAAGGTGGCAGTCAGACTCTGCCTCTAAAGGACTTGGTACCTTTCTTCTTACTCCCACGTTTACCTTCGGCACGAGCACCTCCTCTGCTGGAGGCTCTGCCACGAAAGGGCGGAATAAATCTTGACGCTGGAGTATCCATCCTGGGTCTAGACACGGTAGGCAAAGGGGTGGCTTTGCGGGTAGATGACGCAACCAGGTCATGCGTGTCTTTTTGAATCATGGAGGCAGCAATCTCCTTGATCAACTCCTCTGGGAAAAGGCACTTTGAGAGAGGAGCAAACATAAGTTCCGATCTCTGACATTGTGTTACTCCAGCTGACAAGAAGGAGCAAAGGTTTTCCCGTTTCTTGAGGACCCCGGAAACGAACGAAGCCGCAAGCTCACTGGAACCTCTCCCGTATGGCCTTGTCCATGCAGGACATAACGAGCATGGAAGTTTCCTTGTCAGAAGAGGAGGTCTTCCTGCTCAACGCTCCCAAACACCAATCCAAAAAGTTAAAAACCTCGAAGGCTCTGAACACTCCTTTCATCAGATGGTCTAAGTCTGAAGGAGTCCAACAAATCTTGGAGCGTCTCATGGCTAGCCTGCGGGGAGAGTCTACTAGACTTGAGAAGTCGCCCTGGGCAGAGGCAGGAACTCCCAAGCCGAGAACTTCTCCCGTGGCATACCAGACGCTCGATCTGGAAGCGAGTCTCGCAGGGGGAAACAAGAACGCTGTCTTCCCAAGGTGCTTTTTGGACTGCATCCAATCTCCCAACACTCTTAAAGCTCTCTTGGACGAGCGGGCGAGGACGAGCTTCGTAAAGGCAGGCGCGGATGACTGCGTGCCTAAAGCGAACTCAGATGGAGGAGAGCGTGGGGCTGCAGAAACAAACTGATCAGGATACATCTCCTTGAACAGTGCAAGAACTTTCCTAAAGTCCAAGGAGGGAGGCGTGGTCTTGGGTTCGTCGATGTCCGTGTGCGGGTCGTCAAGGTGTGCAGCGTCGTCATCATCAGAGAGTCCATCGTCTGAATACTGAGGAGGAAGCGGCAAAGGAGTAGGAATTGGCTGGTCAGCTGAGTCCGGCAGCACGGGTGCATGCGTGACTGCACTGGACGCAACGTCATGGAACTGTTGGCCAGTCTGTGAGCTGGCAACAACCATAGCAGCGTGGGGGCGCAAAGCGTCTACTCCTGACTGTCTAGTCTGCTGTGGGCGAGTAGTGGTAACCACACTGGGTTGCGGAGGTTGACGCGCAGCGTCAAAACAAAACAACTTAGGTTGTTGTTGTAACTCGCGAACGTCAACGGAGGGTTCCGTGCGTCGCTGAACGTCAACATGCGGCTGGCAGGGTACACTGCGCATGGGTGGCGGGACTCTCACAGCTGGAGTGCGGGAGAAGGTAGCCTCAGCGTCCACTGGACGCACAACCGTGGTAGGTTGTAGGCTAACGGGTGCAGCGTCAACCTTCTCCGCACGAAAGTCCTGCATTAAAGACGTTAACTGCGTCTGCATGGTCTGCAGCAAAGACCACTTAGGGTCTACAGTAGCAGGTGCGGCAACAGACGGTGTTACTGTCTGTTGCGGTACCGCTTTGCCTCTCTTAGGAGGTGTGCAGTCATCGGAAGACTGCAGCGAGTCCGAACTGACCCAGTGGCTACAACTGGGCCGTTGGACTTGCGCGGAAGGGACCGACTTGCGTTTAAGAGGCCGTGAGACCTTGGTCCATTGTTTCTTCCGAGAAACATCTTCCGCAGACGAGGAATAAATGGGCTCTCTCGTCTTCTTGTGGGTGGGGCGATCTTGGTAAGATACGTCCGAAACCACGGAGGGAACGTCTGCCCGTTGATTAAAGCCTGTCGAACCCTTTAGTCGTACGACATTGCTTCTCCCCTGGGCTTGGGAGCTTGCAAGAGGTCCCGGACTGGGAGGACGACAGGCACGAACAGACGCACCCTCAAGCGCAACACTAACACTTTCCACAACACTACCACTCACTTTGTCACTACCCACTGCACTCTTACCCTTCAACTCCTTGACGTCACCCATGAGTTGGTTACGGTCACTCGCCAATGACTCGACTCTCTCACCCAGAGCCTGGATGGCACGCATCATATCTGCCATCGAAGGTTGTTGAGTGCTAGAAGGGGGATCAGGAGCAACCACTACAGGGGAAGGAATAGGTTGTGGGGCATGGGGAGAGGAAATATCAACGGAGCGAGATGAACTTCTCCTGACTCTATCTCTCTCTAGCCTACGTGAATATTTCAGGAATTCGAGAAAATCGAATTCCGAAAGCCCAGCGCATTCCTCACATCGATCTTCCAATTGACAGGTTTTACCCCGACAATTGGAACAAACAGTGTGCGGATCGATAGAGGCCTTCGGAAGACGCCTTGAACAGTCCCTAGCACTACACTTTCTGTATTTAGGGATTTGAGAAGGGTCAGCCATCTTGAATTAGTCAAAGGGGAATTCAAAATCTATCCAAGTCGTCAACAAATAATCCAAAAATCAATAAAAGAATGCAAGGATGTATTGAAGATAACCTCTGCAAAGCGAAAGCTAATAACTAGAAATGTGTACTTCACCAAAATCTGTGAAAACCAATCCAGTAAGCAACAGCGAATTTAGTAGGTCTTGCCGGTGGCACGACAGAGAGAAAATTGGTTCTTTGTTTACTTGGAGTACTGAGTACCTGCTCGACAGATGGCGCTGTTGATGTACATCCCCACCTGCATAGCGATCGCTGGCGTATTTTGTCCGTAGGTTTTTCTGTCGGGCAGCAGAGCTGCAGCTTATATGATCACCGGTTAAGTTTAATATTGAAAAAAGGAAAACAAAATGAGTATACGATTGTTTATCTCACATGATAAACAGATATGCAATTATTCATATTTCAATCATTATAGCATAGGATAGTAAGCTAGAGATAAAACACATACTTGTGTATCCCTCCCAGCCAATTGCTGTAACCTCCCCCCAATATTAAAGATAAAGAGTTTCCTTTATCAGGGCAACTCAAAAGAGAAGGGTTCTAACCCCTAGGGATACAAGAAGTGTACACTGCCACTGACCCTTCTAATTATTCAATATTGTGGGGTAAGTATTAACTGATTTCCAATTGAAAGAATTCTATTCTTTCAATATAGGTTCGGTCTCAGCTAAAGCCTGTACAAGGGTACACAAGATATGTTAGAAATTAACTACTGTATAAAAATACTATATTTTTCTGTTTGCAGTATATACTATATTGCAAATATACTGGCTACTGTATAATCATATACTGTAGTTCAGCCGGTGTGTTGCCGGCATGGCTAGTACCTGGCAGCAAGGTCCAGCCGGCGTATCGCCGACTGGACTAGAAATTAGAAAAGACACATACTTGTGTATCCCACCCAACCAATTGCTCTGACCCCTTCCAATATTAAAACTAGAGTTTCCTGATCAGGGAAGCTCAAAGATAAGGGTTCTAACCTTTAGGGATAGAAAGTGTACTACCACTGACCCTTCTAAATATTTAATATTGTTGGGTGAATTGTAGACTGATTTCTAATCAGAGTATTGAAGTAATTCTTTTCTTTCAATATAGGATTGGTCTCAGCAAAAGACTGGGCAAGGATGCACAAAATATGTTGGAAAATATCGCCGACTGCATAAGTACCTGACGGCGCCGGCCCGGCCAGCATGCTGCCGGCCGGGTATATGGCCAGCAGGTTTGTACCCGGCTGCACCGGTACAGTCGGCATGTCGCCGACTGAGTAAGTACCTGACAGCACCGGCCGGGTTAGCACCTGGCAGCACTAGCTGATAGAGAGAGAGAGAAAGCATGGAGTGAAGGACTGCCTTATTACAATGTATGATTATACTAAATAAGGATGTAAGTATATAAACTTACTGCCTTCCTCCAGAAGGAAGGTTCAAATGGAAGGGGAGAATGCATCATTCAGGCTTCCATCCAGCCACAAAGACCGTTGCCGGCAACAGGACTATGGATGGCAGTCCAAGGGAGGACTGAAGAACCTTCAGTGGCAGAGGGGTCTCCCACAAGCAGCCGCCATAGCCGGCACAACCTTCCCGGATCCTATGTCCATAAGGTAAAGACTGAGTGACTAAATAGCTGTTAAGTAGGAGCCCGGCCGGCCACGCAACCCGCCAGCAAGCGGTGAGATTGCAGGACAACGGCCACAAGGAATGCGATGTCTAAGTCATCGCTAAAGGACAGAGGGGGTAGGGAAAAGGGTCCTGTATAAAGTGTGGAAGAAGGCCGCAAGGTTTCCGCCGCTACCACACAAGGAAGAAACTGTTTCAATATCAGCGCCTAGGCAGCAAAAGAATATCTATTTTCAGCCTAGGATTGCCGCCGCCTCTCAACGCCGGAGAAACATCGTTTCAGTGTCGGCGCCGTCCTAGGCGGCAGAACAATGTCTATTCTTCAGCCTAGGATCTGCCAACACAGGACTAGTCTTCTAGACCGCAGGGGAGAAGGTGGCGGCATCATATTACCACTTCAGGTGCGGCCTAGGGAAGCTTAGCCTCCTAAGCCGGCAGGGGAGTGACTACTCACCCTGTAGCTCTGCCGCCAGCAGAAAGACTGAATACTCTGAGATTTTGTCGAAAACCAAAGCCGGGCTCTCGCCGGCAAAGGTGGGAGACAGAAAAACCCTAGCCTAGTCAAGCCGGAGTGAACTACTCTATGGCAAGACCAGAGGGAAGGAGGGATTACCCTTAAATCTCCACAGGAGACAAGTATTGAGTTATATAATTCTAGATGTACAGTACTATCTCCCATTGAATTAATAAAACGATACACGAGGATAAACGGGGATAATGTCTGAAAGTATACTACATCGCCTAGGCAAGACGAGATCTTGGTTACCTAAATCGCCGAAACTCTAACGTATACGATCGACAAAAGAAAGAGGAAATTATGCATAAAATAAATATCTTTACTAGTATAATTGTGCCTAAATAGCTTTCATAATTTATTAATGCTATTACAACCAGGAATCGTTCTGCTAACTAGATAACATATGCATAATGAATGATAACGTCCATAGTGCCTCCGGTGACAGGCCTAGCTCCCAACACAATTAATCACTCTAATTTCACTGTGGAGCAGGAGCTAAAAATTATACTCTGTAAAGAATCAATACTCAACTTTCCAGAGGCGAAAGAAGCTGGAAATTGCATAATAATCCTCACAAAATCGATCAAAAAGGTTAGAGCACCAGGGAACACCACCGTGCGAATTCGCTACAAAAATAGGAATGACTGCCATCTTGAATATGGTGCCAGCTAGATACTCAATAGTAGTATGGGAGAAAGGGTAACCTTGATAACGGCTCCCCTTCTATTTTTGCCAATCTTTCCCCTCGAGGCGAAAACGCTATTCGGGGTGAAGATCGCTATGTGTCGTATCAAGCATACGTCCCCTGATTATGCGATATCCTTAATAGAATTTTAAGGATATTCGCGCCAGGAGTTAGAATTCTGGAGACCTAAAGGTAAATTCTCTGGGAATATCACTGTATTTCAAATATCCCTTGGAAGCCACTTATAGGAACCTTCCATCAGGACGACATGGCTTGAGCCCAAAAAATGGCATTGTTGTGAAGTATAATAAAATTCAAAACTAATTTGTATTTTTCTTAACCATACAAACGTGAGTTCTTACACTATAGCCGAAGGATAACAGCTAAGCTGCAATTCAGCACTTAACTTTTAATGAGGTGTAAACAATCAGCAGTGGGGAGGTGCCTGTAGCTTAATGTAACCTCAATTGGATTGCAGCCGGACTTACATTGGGGCTGATAATCACCAGGAAAGTTTGATTACAGAAATCAGATTTGTACCGTCAGAAAAAATGATACTTTAATTCTAAAATAAATTTTTGAATATACTTACCCGGTGAATATATAATAGCTGAGCCTCCGGCGGCTCGACAGAAAAACACAAAAACTCGCGAGCGATCGCTATGAAGGTTGCGGGTGTGCCCACTAGCGCCAACTATCGGCCAGATACCGCATATACATGTAAATAGCTCCAATTCTTCTCATCCCGCTGGGTCTCTATCAGGGAGGAAGGGGGGGCCTTTAATTTTTATATTCACCGGGTAAGTATATTCAAAAATTTATCTTATAATTAAAATATCATTTTTAAATATTTAACTTAGCCGGTGAATATATAATAGCTGATTCACACCCATGGTGGTGGGTAGAGACCAGAGTTAATTAAGTTTACAGCGTATATGCTTAGAGTTTTTGACAGTTATATCATAACAAAACCCAAATATATATAGGTACCTGGTAAGGAAGTTGACTTAGACGATTACTCTGCCTTGTTAGTCTGTCTTCCTCACGAAGCCCAGCGATCCTCTTAGGATGCTGAAAAATCCCAGGAGCTGAAGTATCAAGGGCTGCAACCCATACAACAGGACCTCATCAAACCCCTAATCTGGGCGCTCTCAAGAAATGACATTTGACCACCCGCCAAATCAAAAAAGGATGCGAAAGGCTTCTTAGCCTTCCGTACAACCCAATTAAAAAACATTTCAAGAGCAGATTAAAAGGATATTGGAATTAAGGGAATGTAGTGGTAGAACCCTTACCCACTACTGCACTCGCTGTAACGAATGGACCCAGTGTGTAGCAGTCCTCGTAAAGAGTCTGGACATCTTTTAAGTAAAATGACGCGAATACCGACTTACTTCTCCAAACGGTCGCGTCCATAATACTTTGCAGAGATCTATTTTGCTTAAAGGCCACGGAAGTTGCTATAGCTCTTACTTCGTGCGTCTTAACCTTAAGCAAGCATCGGTCTTTTTCATTCAAGTGAGAATGAGCCTCTCGTATTAAAAATCTGATAAAATATGACAAAGCATTCTTTGACATAGGCAATGATGGTTTCTTAACTGAGCACCCTAATGCCTCAGATCCACCTCGTAAGGACTTAGTACGAGCTAAGTAGAACTTAAGAGCTCTAACTGGACACCGCACTCTTTCAAGTTCGTTGCCTACGATCTCTGACAGGCAAGGTATATCAAAAGACTTAGGCCAAGGACGAGAAGGCAGTTCATTTTTGGCCAGGAAACCAAGTTGAAGTGAACATGTGGCTTTTTCTGTAGAAAAGCCGATGTTCTTACTGAAGGCATGAATTTCACTGACCCTTTTAGCTGAAGCCAAGCACACTAGGAAAAGCGTCTTGAGGGTGAGATCCTTCAGGGAGGCTGAATGTAATGGCTCAAACCTGTCTGACATGAGGAACCTTAGGACCACGTCTAAGTTCCATCCAGGAGTTGCCAAACGACGTTCCTTAGAGGTCTCGAAAGACTTAAGGAGATCTTGGAGATCTTTATTGTTGGAAAGATCTAAGCCTCTATGACGAAAGACCGAAGCCAACATGCTCCTGTAGCCCTTAATCGTGGGAGCTGAGAGGGAGCGAACATTTCTCAGATGTAAAAGAAAATCTCCGATTTGGGCTACAGAGGTACTGGAAGAGGACACAGATGCTGACTTGCACCAGTCTCGAAAGACTTCCCACTTCGACTGGTATACTCTGATGGTAAAAGCTCTCCTAGCTCTCGCAATCGCACTGGCTGCCTCCTTCGAAAAGCCTCGAGCTCTTG
The DNA here is from genome assembly GCF_036898095.1 of Palaemon carinicauda. Lineage (NCBI taxonomy): Eukaryota > Metazoa > Arthropoda > Malacostraca > Decapoda > Palaemonidae > Palaemon > Palaemon carinicauda. The sequence goes on from NC_090742.1 coordinate 108,198,069, forward strand.
AGAGTCTCTCGATAGTCTGAAGACAGTCAGACGAAGCTCGGGGAGGCTTTGATGACATTCTTTACGTGGGGCTGACGTAAGAGATCTACCCTTAGAGGAAGACTTCTTGGAATGTCTACCAGCCATTGAAGTACCTCGGTGAACCACTCTCCGCGGGCCAGAGGGGAGCAACCAACGCCAACCTTGTCCCTTCGTGAGAGGCGAACTTCTGCAGTACCTTGTTGACTATCTTGAATGGTGGGAATGCATATAAGTCCAGATGAGACCAATCCAGTAGAAACGCGTCTATGTGGATTGCTTCTGGATCTGGGACTGGTGAGCAATAGATTGGTAACCTTTTGGTCAACGAGGTGGCAAAGAGGTCTATGGTGGGTTGACCCCAAGTCGCCCAAAGACTCTTGCACACGTCCTTGTGGAGGGTCCATTCCGTGGGTATCACCTGACCCCTCCGACTGAGACAGTCTGCCAAGACGTTCAAGTCCCCCTGGATGAATCTCGTCAACAGGGAGATGCCTCGATTTCTTGACCATATGAGAAGGTCCCTTGCGATCTCGTACAGCGTGAGGGAGTGTGTGCCTCCTTGCTTGGAGATGTACGCCAAAGCTGTGGTGTTGTCTGAGTTGACCTCTACCACTTTGTTTCGAAGAAAGCTTTCGAATTTCATCAAGGCCAAGTGGACTGCTAATAGCTCCTTGCCGTTGATGTGCATGCTCTTCTGACTTGAGGTCCACAGACCCGAGCATTCCCGACCGTCCAGGGTCGCACCCCAACCCAAATCCGACGCGTCTGAGAACAACACGTGGTTTGGGTTCTTGACTGCTAGGGATAATCCCTCTCTCAGACTGATATTGCTGTCCCACCATTTCAGGCAGGCCTTTACTGGTTCGGAGACTGGGATTGAAACAGTCTCTAACGTCTTGTCCTTGTTCCAGTGAGAGGCTAGATGGAACTGGAGAGGCCGAAGGTGTAGTCTCCCTAGCGAGACAAACTGCTCCAGGGATGAGAGAGTCCCTACGAGACTCTTCCAACTCCTGACTGAACAAACGTTCTCTTTTCAGCATTAGTTGGACTTTGAGCAGGGCTTGTTCTATTCGGGTGGCAGACGGAAAAGCCCAAAAAACTGGACTGCGAATCTCCATCCCCAAATATAGAATAGTCTGGGATGGGATCAGTTGGGACTTTTCTAGGTTGACCAAAAGTCCCAACTCCCTGGACAGACTCAACGTCCAATGTAGATCCTGCAGACAGCGATGACTGGACGATGCTCTGAGAAGCCAGTCGTCCAAGTACAGGGAGGCTCGGATTCCCGATAGATGGAGGAATTTTTGCCACATTCCTCATGAGCCTCGTAAACACGAGAGGAGCAGGACTGAGGCCAAAGCACAGGGCTCGAAACTGGTACCCCACATTCCTGTAAACAAACCTCAGAAACGGTTGGGAATCCGGGTGTATAGGAATGTGGAAGTATGCATCCTGAAGGTCGAGAGAGACCATCCCGTCGCCTTCCATTAATGCTGTCAAGACAGCCTGTTAGACTTCATCGTGAAGTTTGTCTTGACAATGAACACATTGAGCGCACTTGCCTCTTACGTACTCCTGCAGTGAACGTGGCTGCCAGATCATTGGAGCCATCCCTGATAGTCTTGTTCCTGCAGAGAACGTGGCTGTCAGATTATTGGAGCCATCCCTGATAGCCTTATTTATGCATGACATAATTGTACAGCAAAACTTCAAACGCTCGAAAAAAACTCCTAACAGGAGATGGTCTAGCTCTGACGCCGACCATAAAATCTTGGAGCGTCTCATGGCCAGGCGCCAGGGAGAGTCTATGAGGTTTGAGAAGTCTATCTGGGCAGAGGCAGGAACTCCCAAGCCGAGAACTTCTCCCGTGTCATACCAGACTCTCGCTCTATAAGCCAGTTTAAAAGGAGGGAAAGCAAAGGCTGTCTCCCCCAAACTCCTCCTGGTGATCAACCAGTCGCCTAGCAAACGTAAAGCTCTCTTAGAAGAGCGAGAGAGCACTAGCTTAGAAAACAACAGCTTCGAAGTAGCTAGGCCTAGTGTAAACTCTGACGTTTATTTAAAGTCCATAGAGGGGTGAGCAGCTTTAGGCTCCTCTCCGTCTGACAGAGTCCCCAAGGGAATATCAGTAGGAGGGGGATCAGCAACTTCCTCATCTGAAGGAACCTTGTCCGACAATTGCCGAGTCTCAAACAAGGGAGAGACCTGCCGTGGTGGCAATGCTTGACAAGCAGAGTCCACACGCAAAGGAACAACAGTAGCAGTCAAGGACGCTATGTCATGTAACTGCTTAAAGGACTGACCAGCAACAACAACAGGTGCGGTAGGACGCTCGACGTCAACTCGAGACTGCCTTGACTGCCTAGACTGAGCAGTCAAAACAACTCTTGACTGCGGTGCTTGACGCTCAACGTCAAAACAAGTCAACTTCGCTGGTTGGCGAACGTCCTGAACGTCAACAAGAGCAAGCGGCAGCGGCTGAACGTCCACAAGCGGCTGAGAGTCAACACGGGACTGCATCGAGTGAGGCTCTACAAAACGTGATTGACGTGACTTTGTAATGTCAACGTCAACAGGACGAGCAAAGGCTCGTTTGGGCGGCTGACGGGCAGGATCTCGATCAGCTAAGCGGCGAGGATCATCGTGAACCTGCTCAGCAGAATAGTCCTCCATAAGAGAGGCAAGCTTATTCTGCATGTCTTGCAGTACAACCCATTTAGGATCAACGGGAATGGGTGCGGTAAGAGACGAGGGTAACGTCTGTGACTGCAAAACCTTGCCTACAATAAGACGCTCGGAGCCTGTGTTACGCTTCTGTTTAGGCGTCGAGCAGTCTTCCGATGACTGCACAGGGTCAGAGCTGTCCCAATGGCTACAACCAGGACGCTGGACCTGTCCTGAAGGGACTGACTTTCGCTTTAAGGGTCTCGAAACCTTGCTCCACGGTTTCTTACGCGATAAGCCTTCGGATGACGAGGAGAAAACCGTCTCGCTCGTCTTATGGTAGGGGCGGTCTTGACGAGACACGCCTGAAACCATAGAGGGAACGTCTGTTCGTTGGTTAAAGCCTCTCGAACCCATAAGTCCTACGACATTACTTCTCCCTGGGGCATGGGAGCTTGCAAGAGGTCTCGGACTAGGCGAACGACAGGCACGAACAGACGAACCCTCTGTCGCAACACTGATAACACTTTGCGCAATTATCACTTTATCACTACGATTTTCTGTTTTGCACTTACTTCATTGAAATCGAATTTTTCAATAATTCACATTAGGCATGAATAAAACTGATTTCTACCTGAAGCACGCAATTCTACCCTACATCAAAAGGTTATAATTGCGAAATAAGTCGTATAATGTAAGCACATTAATACAAGCAAAACACAGTAAACATATATATCGAATAAAACGGAAATATATAAAGAAAAAAGGATCAGTGACTGGGGAGGAGACTAAACACTAGTTCATTCAAAACTACGTTTTCAATCTCTCACCGTACAGTGCCTTGGGACGAGAATAAAAACTAAAAACGTTTTATCCTTTCTCCCCGTACAGAGACTTGGGACGAGAGTAAAAAACTGACTCGAGAACAACGTTACTCGCTTGGGACGAGAATAAAGATCGGAACGTTCTCTCTTCCTCTCTCTCTCTCTCCGTCTCTCTCTCTCTCTCTCTCTTGATTTCACACCGAAGAGAAAAGCCCACTCACCTTTCGTCAATAAACAGGTTATTTGACCAAAGGAAAAAACTGAAAGGACTAAGAAATTGAAAATTAACAAGTTCCTTTAAATTAGTATTTAAAACATTTCAGTTTGAAAGAAGAATGAACAAAACGTCAGAATCGATTTACTCTTTCTGCAAAGTGAAACCGCGATTCTCTCTCTCTCTCTATCGTAACGATAGAGCGCAAACTGCGCAGCATAAATAAACCAAACGTTAGTTCCTCTTTGGAACAGCACGAAGACTATTCAAAGAAAATCTTTCATAAAATATCTACTAAAAAATATTCATTTAATAAGTTTTAAATCATTTGCTCTGTAAAAGTTATTTACGATTGAAAGGGCTCAACGTTGTTTAACTTCGGTTTCCAAGTTAGGACCGCCTACTCTCGGATTAGGGGAGGAATAGGTAAGGCCGCATATAAACAAATCATTAAAATTTATCTTGATGTTTATTATAAATGGAAAGATAATCGAAGAGGCCTAATAAAGGCGGGTGAGATATAAAATATATAGAGGAAAATCTATAATTAACAACAACAATTTATAACGTGATAAGATAATTGCTAAAAGCCTAAAACACACTTCCGTACTAAGGGAAGGGTCGGCCATTTTGAAAAGTCAAAGAAAGTCCAAAAAACAATCCAAAGTTCTCAACAATTAAATCTATCCAAAAAAGAGTTCAAGATTTAAGTTGAAGATAAAACACCTGCACTGCGAAAGCTCAAACCAAAAGGAAGTACTTCACCAAGACTGTTGAAAAACTCCAGGTTAACAGCGAGTAATGGTACGTCTTGTCGATCAGACCGACAGAGAAGAATTGGAGCTATTTACATGTATATGTATTGGCGTGCTACTGTTATAAGCACACATTGAGTATGAGTTGTTTCAGATGTATGTAAATGGATTAACTGAATACATCTTAATAGTTTTTAAGTATTTATTCTATAAAAACAACAGAGTTAAACATCTCCATCACTGGAGGAAAGCTGGGTTGGTCCAGATGACCAATTCTGGTGAAGTATAGATATGAACTGACTAAATTATCGATATCACAGATATCGTATGCTTAGTTTACTTTAGACACGTCACAAAATCGGAAGACACCTGCATCCGGTGACGTCACAAACTTTCACATGCTGAGACAATGTGTTGACGTTTAAGAAGAATGTCAATTTGCCGAGGTTTGCATAGGTTTGCATTGTATGTCCTGTTTACGATTTGAATGACTACAGCAAATCCCAGGGTTAGCTCCTCCAACCAACATGACATATTACGTCATTTGTTTTAAACATGTAATATTAACTATTCTAATCATTACATTAGCTCGGCCAGCTATCTCAATTTTTTCACAAAAATTTAACAACAAGCCAAAACATGGTTATTAGGTGTGACTGGACATACGTATTACTCTTTGTTTAACTTTAGCCATAATCAACCGAGGACGAATGTCCAAATAGGCACATTAAAAAATGTTATTTTTATAATAAAATAAATTTTTGAATATACTTACCCGGTGATTATATAAGCTGCAGCTCTGCTGCTCGACAGAAAACTCTACGTTCAAAATCCGCCAGCGATCGCTATGCAGGTAGGGGGTGTACTTCAACAGCGCCATCTGTCGTGCAGGTACTCAGTACTCAATGTAAACACAGAACTCAATTTTCTCCTCGGTCCACTGGGTCTCTATTGGGGAGGAAGGGAGGGTCCTTTAATATATAATCACCGGATAAGTATATTCAAAAATTTATTTTATTATAAAAATAACATTTTTCAATATTAAACTTAGCCGGTGATTATATAAGCTGATTCACACCCAGGGGGGTGGGTAGAGACCAGCAATAATTGTTTACATTATTATGAGCTAAGGATTTTTTATTTCATTTTAGCAGTTATTCAAAATAACAAACATAAAATAAATAAGTACCTGGTAAGGAAGTCGACTTGAACAATTACTCTGCCTTTTTAAGTACGTCTTCCTTACTGAGCCTCGCGATCCTCTTAGGATGCTGAGCGACTCCTAGGAGCTGAAGTATCAAGGGTTGCAACCCATACTACAGGACCTCATCACAACCTCTAATCTAGGCGCTTCTCAAGAAAAGAATTTGACCACCCGCCAAATCAACCAGGATGCGAAAGGCTTCTTAGCCTTCCGGACAACCCAAAAATAAAAATAAAAGCATTTCAAGAGAAAGATTAAAAAATGTTATGGAATTCGGGGAATGTAGTGGTTGAGCCCTCACCCACTACTGCACTCGCTGCTACGAATGGTCCCAGGGTGTAGCAGTTCTCGTAAAGAGACTGGACATCTTTAAGATAAAAAGACGCGAACACTGACTTGCTTCTCCAATAGGTTGCGTCCATTATACTCTGCAGAGATCTATTTTGTTTAAAGGCCACTGAAGTTGCAACAGCTCTAACTTCATGTGTCCTTACCTTCAGCAAAGTTTGGTCTTCCTTACTCAGATGGGAATGAGCTTCTCGTATCAACAGTCTGATATAATAGGATAATGCATTCTTTGACATAGGCAAAGAAGGTTTCTTAATAGAACACCATAAAGCTTCTGACTGTCCTCGTAAAGGTTTAGTTCGTCTTAAATAGAACTTAAGAGCTCTAACAGGGCATAAGACTCTTTCTAGTTCATTTCCAACCATATTTGAAAGGCTTGGAATATCGAACGATTTCGGCCAAGGACGAGAAGGTGGCTCGTTTTTGGCTAAAAAACCAAGCTGTAAAGAACATGTAGCCGTTTCAGATGAAAATCCGATGTTCCTGCTGAAGGCTAGAATCTCACTGACTCTTTTAGCTGTGGCTAAGCAAACCAGGAAAGGAGTCTTTAAAGTGAGATCTTTAAAGGAGGCTGATTGTAGTGGCTCGAACCTTTCTGACATAAGGAATCTTAGTACCACGTCTAAATTCCAACCAGGTGTAGCCAAACGACGCTCCTTCGTGGTCTCAAAAGACTTAAGGAGGTCCTGTAGATCTTTGTTGTTGGAAAGATCTAAGCCTCTGTGACGGAAGACTGAAGCCAACATGCTTCTGTAACCTTTGATAGTGGGAGCTGAAAGAGATCTTTCTTTCCTCAGGTATAATAGGAAGTCAGCTATTTGGGTTACAGAGGTACTGGTCGAGGATACTGATTCTGACTTGCACCAGTTTCGGAAGACTTCCCACTTCGACTGGTAGACTCTAAGAGTGGATGTCCTCCTTGCTCTAGCAATCGCCCTGGCTGCCTCCTTCGAAAAGCCTCTAGCTCTAGAGAGTCTTTCGATAGTCTGAAGGCAGTCAGACGAAGAGCGTGGAGGCCTTGGTGTACCTTCTTTACGTGTGGCTGATGTAGAAGGTCCACTCTTAGAGGAAGAGTTCTGGGAACGTCCACTAGCCATTGAAGTACCTCGGTGAACCATTCTCTCGCGGGCCAGAGGGGAGCAACTAACGTCAACCTTGTCCCTTCGTGAGAGGCGAACTTCTGCAGTACCTTGTTGACAATCTTGAACGGGGGGAATGCATAAAGGTCTAGATGTGACCAATCCAGTAGTAAGGCATCTATATGAACTGCTGCTGGGTCCGGGATTGGTGAGCAATATATTGGGAGTCTCTTGGTCATCGAGGTTGCGAAGAGATCTATGGTAGGCTGGCCCCATGTGGCCCACAGTCTCTTGCACACATCCTTGTGTAGGGTCCATTCTGTTGGAATGATTTGTCCCTTCCGACTGAGGCAATCTTCCATGACATTCAAGTTGCCTTGGATGAACCTCGTTACTAGAGAAAGGTTTCGATCTTTTGACCAGGTGAGGAGGTCCCTTGCGATCTCGTACAACGTCATAGAATGGGTCCCTCCTTGCTTGGAGATGTACGCCAAGGCCGTGGTGTTGTCCGAGTTCACCTCCACCACTTTGCCTTGAAGGAGGGACTTGAAGCTTTTCAAGGCCAGATGAACTGCCAGTAGCTCCTTGCAGTTGATATGTAACGTTCTTTGACTCGAGTTCCAAGTTCCCGAGCATTCCCGACCGTCTAATGTCGCACCCCAGCCCGTGTCCGATGCGTCCGAGAAGAGAACGTGGTTGGGGGTCTGAACAGCCAGGGGCAGACCCTCTCTGAGGCTGATACTGTCCTTCCACCAAGTCAGGGACGACTTCATCTTCTCGGAAATGGGGATCGAGACCGCTTCTAGCGTCTTGTCCTTTTTCCAGTAAACAGCTAGGTGAAATTGAAGGGGACGGAGGTGTAGTCTCCCTAACGAAACGAACTGTTCCAGGGATGAAAGCGTCCCTATCAGACTCATCCACTGTCTGACTGAACATCGTTCCTTCTTTAGCATGTTCTGGATGCATACCTGGGCTTGACTTATTCTGGGGGCCGACGGAAAAGCCCGAAAAGCTTGACTGTGAATCTCCATCCCTAAATACACAATAGTTTGGGATGGGACCAGTTGAGACTTTTCCATATTGACCAGGAGACCCAATTCCTTGATCAGATCTAGAGTCCACTTTAGATTCTCCAGACAGCGACGACTGGAAGAAGCTCTTAGAAGCCAGTCGTCCAAATAGAGGGAGGCTCTGATATCTGCTAAATGCAGGAATTTGGCTATATTCCTCATCAGCCTCGTAAACACAAGAGGAGCTGTGCTTAGGCCAAAGCACAGGGCTTGAAATTGGTAGACAACCTTTTCGTAAACGAATCTCAGAAAAGGTTGGGATTCTAGGTGGATGGGGACGTGAAAGTATGCGTCCCTTAGGTCTAAAGAGACCATCCAGTCTTCCTTCCTGACCGCTGCTAGAACGGACTTTGTGGTCTCCATGGCGAACGTCTGCTTTGTGACAAAGACATTCAGCGCACTGACGTCTAGCACCGGCCTCCACCCTCCTGTCTTCTTTACCACTAAGAAGAGACGGTTGTAGAAGCCCGGGGATTGATGGTCCCGGACTTTGACTACCGCTCCCTTTTCTAGTAAGAGAGACACCTCCTGCTTCAAAGCTCGTCTCTTGTCTTCCTCTCTGTACCTGGGAGAGAGATCGATGGGAGACGTTGCGTACAAACGGGATCTTGTACCCTTCTCTGAGCAACTTCACAGATTGTGCATCTGCGCCTCTTTTCTCCCAGGTCTGCCAGAAGTTCTTGAGTCTGGCTCCCACTGCTGTCTGAAGAAGGTGGCAGTCAGACTCTGCCTCTAAAGGACTTGGTACCTTTCTTCTTCCCACGTCTCCCTTCGGCACGAGCACCTCCTCTGCTGGAGGCTCTGCCACGAAAGGGCGGAATGAATCTGGACGCTGGAGTGTCCATCCTGGGTCTTGACAAGGTAGGCAAAGGGGTGGCTTTGCGGGCAGAGGACGCAACCAGGTCATGGGTGTCCTTCTGAATCAAGGAGGCAGCAATCTCCTTAATCAAGTCCTCTGGGAAAAGGCACTTTGAGAGAGGAGCAAAAAGAAGTTCTGATCTCTGACACGGTGTTACTCCAGCTGACAGGAAAGAGCAAAGGTTCTCCCGTTTCTTGAGGACCCCGGATACGAACGAAGCCGCAAGCTCACTAGATCCGTCACGTATGGCCTTGTCCATGCAGGACATTATGAGCATGGAAGATTCCTTGTCAGACGGGGAGATCTTCCTGCTCAAAGCTCCCAGACACCAGTCCAAAAAGTTAAAAACCTCGAAGGCTCTAAACACTCCTTTCAACAGATGGTCTAGGTCCGAAGGAGACCAGCATATCTTAGAGCGTCTCATGGCTAGCCTCTGGGGAGAGTCTACTAGACTTGAGAAGTCGCCCTGGGCAGAGGCAGGAACTCCCAAGCCGAGAACTTCTCCCGTGGCATACCAGACGCTCGATCTGGAAGAGAGTTTCGCAGGGGGAAACGTAAATGCTGTCTTCCCTAGGTTCATTTTGGACTGCATCCAATCTCCTAAAACTCGTAAAGCTCTCTTGGACGAGCGGGCGAGGACGAGTTTCGTAAAGGCAGGCGCGGATGACTGCGTGCCTAAAGCAAACTCTGACGGAGGAGAGCGTGGAGCCGCAGACACAAACTGATCCGGATACATCTCTTTGAACAGAGCAAGAACTTTTCTAAAGTCCAAAGAGGGTTGCGTGGTCTTGGGTTCGTCAAGGTCCGTATGTGGGTCATCAATGTGTGCCGCGTCGTCATTACCAGAGAGTCCATCATCTGAGAATTGAAGAGGAAGCGGCAAAGGAGTAGGAATCGGCTGGTCAGCTGAGTCCGGTAGCACGGGTGCACGCGTGACTGAACCGGACGCAACGTCATGGAACTGTTGCCCAGTCTGTGAACTGGCAACAACCATAGCAGCGCGGGGACGCATAGCGTCTACTCCAGACTGTCTAGTCTGATGTGGGCGAGTAGAGGTAACCACACTGGGTTGCGGAGGTTGACGCACCGCGTCAAAACAAAACAACTTAGACTGTTGTTGTACCTCGCGAACGTCAACGGAAGGTTCCGTGCGTCGCTGAACGTCAACATGCGGCTGGCAGGGTACACTGGAACGCATGGGTGGAGGGACTCTCTCAGCTGGAGTGCGGCAGAAGGTCGCCTCAGCGTCCACCGGACGCACAACCGTGGTAGGTTGTAGGCTAGAGGTTGGTGCAGCGTCAACCTTCTCCGCACGAAAGTCCTGCATCAATGACGTTAACTGAGACTGCATGGTCTGCAGCAAAGACCACTTAGGGTCTACAGGAGCAGGTGCGGCAACAGACGGCGTGACTGCCTGATGCGGTACCGCTTTGCCTCTCTTAGGAGGTGAGCAGTCGTCGGAAGACTGCAGCGAGTCCGAACTGACCCAGTGGCTACAACTGGGCCGTTGGACTTGCGTGGAAGGGACCGACTTGCGCTTAAGAGGCCGCGAGACCTTGGTCCATGGTTTCTTACGAGAAACCTCTTCCGCAGACGAGGAATAAATGGGCTCTCTCGTCTTTGTGTGGGTGGGGCGATCTTGGGTAGATACGCCCAAAACCACGGAGGGAACGTCTGTTCGCTGATTAAAGCCTCTCGAACCCTTTGGTCGTACGACATTGCTTCTCCCCTGGACTTGGGAGCTTGCAAGAGGTCCCGGACTGGGAGGACGACAGGCACGAACAGACGAACCCTCAAGCGCAACACTATCCACAACACTACCACTCACTTTATCACTACCCACTGCACTCTTACACTTCAGCTCCTTGACGTCTGCCATGAGCTGGTTACGGTCACTAGCCAAGGACTCGACTCTCTCACCCAGAGCTTGGATGGCACGCATCATATCTGCCATCGAAGGTTCTTGAGTGCTAGAAGGGGGATCAGGAGCAACCACTACAGGGGAAGGAATAGGTTGTGGGGCATGAGGAGAGGAAAATTCAACGGAGCGAGATGAACTTCTCCTGACTCTTTCTCTCTCTAGCCTACGTGTATATTTCTGGAATTCGATAAAATCGAATTCCGAAAGCCCAACGCATTCCTCACATCGATCTTCCAATTGACAGGTTTTATCCCGACAATTGGAACAAACGGTGTGAGGATCGATAGAGGCCTTCGGAAGACGCCTTGAACAGTCCCTAGCATTACACTTCCTGAATTTAGGGACTTGAGAAGGGTCAGCCATTTTGAATTAGTCAAAGGGGAATTCAAAAACTATCCGAAGTCATCAACAAATAATCCGATATCAACAAAAGAATGCAAGGATGTATTGAAGATAAAGCCTGCAAAGCGAAAGCTCAAAACTAGAAACGTGTACTTCACCAAAAAGTTGTGAAAACCAATCCAGTTAGCAACAGCGAATTTAGTAGGTCTTGCCGGTGGCACGACAGAGAGAAAATTGAGTTCTGTGTTTACATTGAGTACTGAGTACCTGCACGACAGATGGCGCTGTTGAAGTACACCCCCTACCTGCATAGCGATCGCTGGCGGATTTTGAACGTAGAGTTTTCTGTCGAGCAGCAGAGCTGCAGCTTATATAATCACCGGCTAAGTTTAATATTGAAAAATAATAACAATAATGCATACAAAAAAGATATTACCAAAGCAAAAAGAAAAATGCATGACAAAACCAAGATCATATATATGGTACATTGCTAGCAAATGATTATATGGTACCAAAAAACAAAAAAACTTCTGACTTACATATGATTCGGTAACTTGATAAAGAATAGTTGTTACCTTTGTCAGAAACAAAATACTCAAATTTTAGTGCACAAACACGAATTCCTGGTACGAACACGTACCATGGTTTCGTATATGTATGTATGTATGTATATATATATATATATATATATATATATATGTATATATATATATATATATATATATATATATATATATATATATATATATATATATATATGTATATATATATATATATATATATATATATATATATATATATATATATGTATATATGTATATATGTATATATATATATATATATATATATATATATATATATATATATATATATATATATATATATATATATATATATATATATATATATATATATATAATATATATATATATATATATATATATATATATATATATATATATATATATATATATATATATATATATATATATATATATATATTATATATATATATATATATATATATATATATTATATATATATATATATATATATATATATATATATTATATATATATATATATATATATATATATATATATATATATATATATATATATATATATATATATATATATATATATATATATATATATATATATATATATATATATATATATATATTATATATATATATATATATATATATATATATATATATATATATATATATATATATATATATATATATATATATATATATATATATATATATATATATATATATTATATATATATATATATATATATATATATATATATATATATATATATATATATATAGGGCTGATATATTTTATTAGATGCCCATAGATTCTGTTATATATTTTATTTATTTATTTATTTTTTTCTCTTTTCTTTTTTAACATTCCAGCTTATATATTTTTATTAGATGCCGAGAGAAAAAATGATTTATATCCTTTTTTATTTTATTTATTATTTTTTTTAAATGTTGTTTTAAATGTATTTTTAACAATGCAAATGTAGAAAATTTCTTCAATTACATATTACTAGCGTACTAATCAGCTTTTCATACAAACATCTTCCCGACAAATTACTCCCTTAGCGAATGAGGTGGCCACTCAAACAGCTTTGAACTGGATCAAATAGGGCGTATTGTCGGGGCTAGGCAACTCATTCCTTTTTAGCTGCTTGCTGTGCCGTAACCTACGCCAAACAAGGATGTTCACGGCGATAAATATCACCACCGTGATACACAAACCAGCCAGTAGTATGGGGTGAAGAATTTCTTTATAAGTCGGTGACAGGTGGTCCTTTTCGGTAAGTTTCATCAACCGCTTTGCCACATGTCCGTTGTACGGGAGAGGAAGTGCTGGCATTGTAGAGGTCCACGTGAAGTTCGCGAAGTAGGCTCGTTCTCTGATGATTGTCCGTAGACCAGTCACCATGGAATTCGGGGAAGTCCCGACACAACCATCTGCTGCGACGAAGATATGTGTGAAGGACGTGGATCCGTCAGGGCATGATACATTGAAGCCGTCCTTGTCGTATCGTATCCACGAGCCCTTATTCAGTCTGCAATTGAACTCACTATTGTCAAAGGGATAAAGCTTATCCTGACAATTTTCACTTGTATGGGAGAGAGCACCGTCTAGCACTATACCTAACTCGCATGAATCCATTAAGTTTTTATGGAATTCAAATGAGTCAGCTGTACATATTTTGCTATCCATTGCGTCTGAACAGTGAGTTAATTGATTTAAGTCTTTAATAACCGTATACGTTTCCTTGTCTGGGGAAATCAATACGTGTCCTGTCAAACTGGATATTACTGGATTTGAGTGATTCGTCATGAAAGTCGGAAATGGTGATATCCTGTAAGATTGCCAGGCATCAGAAGAATCAAAGGGAATTGTAATCCTAATTTTGTTATTATCTACGTTTACTGTAATTAGGCAGTAATAAAATTCTAACCTATGTTCGTCTAACAAAGGAACATAGCCTAGTTTATCCCTTCCGTTCTTCAGAATTAATTTTAAGTAACTTATAGGCAACAAATGGGGCGACAATACACCTTTAGTTGCTAACGTGATAGCTTCTACATAATCCTTGGATTTCTCAATGAAATGTGTAATTCTGTTATGTATGTGATCTATCTTTGAATCATAATACGTTAATGTTGCCAACAAATCCTGTACTTCCATAATTTGAACGATATCTGAATGTTCATTTAATAAATCCATAATTTTTTTGATTGAAGCTAACTGATTCCTTAGTTCTGACATAATCAATTCATCTTTATGAGTCAAGAACTCAATTTTCTTATTTTGATTACTAATTTTAAGACGATTGGAAATTCCTAAACCTAAACTTGCAACAGACCCAAAGATGCTTAATGCAGCATAAATAAACGGATTCCGTCTTTCTTTATGTTCGTGTCCTACAGTCCACATCAAAAGGTCATAAGCCAAAGATCCTGTCTCGCCAGTCTTATTTTTCAAGTCATCAGATAGCATCTCTGCAACTTTTAATGTTGATCCAAGCAAACTCTTAGTAGTCAAATGAAAATGTCTTCTATGCAACTCATCCAATGATGCAGAAAACCTTGAAATGGCGGTTCTTAAGCTAATGACATCATTCTCTTGAAGAAAAATTGCTTGCATATTCACTTCTACAATTACGTTGGTTGATGTAATAAAAATGTCTTCTTGTCTTTCAACTATATTGCCATATTTAAAATATATATTTTTAGTCTTTGAGCTCATCCCATACGAGAAAAATGTCTGAGCGAACAATATCACTCCCAACAACAAAAAATTCATCTTGGAAACCTGTAACGAGAAAAAATATATGTAATTACTCCTGTATTAAAAAGAAAACTTTTAATCACATAAAACAGAATAAAATTTTCCCTCACTTCTTTTCCTCTCTTTTCTTTTTAATTTCTTATGAGAGCCAATGGTACTATTCTCTCATCCGTGGGTTGGGCTACGTTTTGAATTCTAAACCTATTGGCCGTTAATGTTTCCAAAATGTTAAATGGGCCTTCAAACTTAGGTGTTAGTTTATAATTGAGCCCTTTTCTGACATTGATTTGAATATAGATGTTATCACCCACGGTATATGTTTTAGTTGGTTTCGCTATTTTATCATGATTCCTTTTCATTATGATTTGTGATTCTTCTAAATTCTTTCGAAGGATATCATATCGACTTATACTTGCATTTATACATTCTTTTAAAGGATTTGATAGATTAGTTGTAGGCGTTAATACATGGAAAGGTGTTCTAACTGGGGTACCATACAATGCTTCATGCGGTGACATTTTAATTGATATATGATATGAATGATTCAGAGTACTCAGTGCCGCCGGTATTGCAATATCCCAGTTGGGGTCTGATCCCCCTAGTGTTACCCTCAATATATTTAATATCTTCCTATTTGCTCTTTCCACTAGCCCATTCGACTCTGGGTGATATATCATGGTATTAATCTTCTTTATGTTGAGGAATTCACACAATGAGGTAAGAAAGTGATTATTAAATTCACCACCCGAGTCTGAGATTATCATGTGTGGAATTCCATGTTTACAAATGTAACACTCGTAAAACTTCCTAGCGCATTCAATCGCAGTTTTAGTTTTAAGCGCTATTAGTTCTGTACAGTAGGGTCCCGAATTACACGTGTTCTAATTACGCGATTCCTCAATTACGCGATCGATAGTTTTTAAAAATTAATTTTCCTGTATTTGCGAGGAGCATTCTAAATCCGCGAGTCAAGCACCGGGAAGCGTAGGAAATCTATTGTTTTCTTAATTGTATTGGGGGGGGGGGTGATGGTTCCCCGATGTCTGAGAAGGGGGGGGGGAGAATGTGAGAGAAAGATTTCTGTTCAAACATTTTAAGACTAGTTTTGGATGAAAAATGTTAAGGTTTGCCCATCTGTTGTGTGAACTTGTCGCTAGGCCTAGCCTAACTGTCCAACACCTATATGTATAATATTCCATATTTGTACTAATTAATTTTTATACTTACGTTGTGATTATGGTGAAAAATCCTTATTCATTAAACTTTAAATTAAAAACCATCAAAATAAAGACTTCTATATCATGCTACTGCCAAACATGTCACCACAACCAAACCCATTACTTTGTTTAGTACGTTCCATCGCCGATCATAACGAACTCGCTAACCAATTTTAACATCTGTCTATAGGTTAACTTTTGCGGCAAAAGATATCTTACCAGGTACTATGTAATAATAATGTTATAATTAATGTTTTATTTATCCTTAGAAAATCAAAATATATGAAATATGAGCAATTTTGTTTCGTGTTGTTTTTTTTTTCCTAAAAAACGCCTTCTTAAAAGGAAAACGTTTTTTTTTTTACGTTTCATCGTCGATCATAAACGCATTTACTCCTGAAAGTGATATTGAAGAGCTTTTACTAAAGATGTTATTATAAATAAAGATTATAAATAGGTGGTAAAATATCTATAATTAAAGTGTAGCAGCATCAACAAATGTTGGGGTTCGCCCTTTACATAAGAATGTAGGCTACTGTACATTGGATTAGACAGAACGTAGAAAAAATCAATTAGGGAAAAATCGGTATTCGATATCCTCTTCATCAGCATCGTCATTCGTCATTCGGGCTTTTTATTTTTTTTATTCTCAGTCGCTAACTAGTTATCGCACTGCCAAGATCTGCACACATTCCGATAATTCACATTTGAAGGTTTTCTGGGAGAGGCTGGATAGAGAAAATACCGAACTATATCAAATGTTTTTTTAACCTGTTAAGCGTCACCCACGTGATAAACCGTTCACCACGATCTACTCGGTACCGCCTTCAACTGTATATTCCGTTCATGACTTTAATTGCCTTTTACAAGCCGTCAGTCTCGTGATGTTACTTTACTCGTATAGTAAGTATAGGATCACCACTTGGCAACACTCTCAGCATATGGGGACTGTGAATAGAAACTTATATGATGTCTGGCAACTATTTTTCTGAAGGTAGCTTGATGTTACAAAACTGTGGTTTCCTATCAGTGCGCTCGGGCGTTCATGCATAAGTGGTTATTTGTTGTTCCTTTTGTAATGAAAGGTCTAAAGAGGAAGGTTATTTCTTTAGATGAAATAAATGATATTCTTGTTGTGGAATTTGATAATGATAACCTGTTTGATAATGAGAGCACTAGTTCTGAATCCTCCAGTGATGAGTATATTGAAGAAACAAAGTTTTCTTTCGATGTCGAAAGCGAAAATGACTTCTCATTACCGAATGACTGGACAACGAAATTTCACAAAACTATAAAGGGAAAGGAAACGCCGAGAGAGAGAGAGAGAGAGAGAGAGAGAGAGAGAGAGAGAGAGAGAGAGAGAGAGAGAGAGAGAGAGAGAGAGAGAATAAAGTGGATAAATAATGTACAAATGTATGACGAACATATTTGAAAACTATACAGGAAACGATATGGGGAGAGAGAGAGAGAGAGAGAGAGAGAGAGAGAGAGAGAGAGACCTATCCCTTTCCTTTTGTTGCTTATCCAGGCGTAAGATTTACGATTGAAGATAAAAAGAACCCATTAGAATATTCAGTATTATGTAGCCATTTGAAATGAAATAATAGTATTAATTGTTTTTTTAACTCAACCATTTAATTAATATCCCTACTTTTAACTATAATTACGAATTATAAGCATAAAGAAATTATATTAACTTTGAAAAATTATCATTAGTGAAATGACCGCTCAGGGCAAAAAAAGCGTGATTATCATACAGCAGCCTATTGCACACTTGCGCCTAGTGGCCACCCGTTGAGATACTACCGCTAGAGAGTTATGGGGTCTTTTGACTGGCCAGACAGTACTACATTGGATCCTCCTCTCTGGTTACGGTTCATTTTCCCTTTGCCTACATACACACTGAATAGTCTGGCATATTCTTTACATATTCTCCTCTATCCTCATACACCTGACAACACAGATTACCAAACAATTCTTCATCACCCAAGGGGTTATTGCACTGTAATTGTTCAGTGCCACTTTCCTCTTGGTAAGGGTAGAAGAGAGACTTTAGCTATGGTAAGCAGCTCTTCTAGGAGAAGGACACTCCAAAATCAAACCACTGTTCTCTAGTCTTGGGTAGTGCCATAGCCTCTGTACCATGGCCTTTCACTGTCTTGGGTTAGAGTTCTCTTGCTTGAGGGTACACTCGAGCACACTCTCCTATCTTATTTATCTTCCTCTTGTTTTGTTAAAGTTTTTATAGTTTATATAGGAGATATTTATTGTTGTTACTCTTCTTAGAATATTTTATTTTCCTTTTTTCCTTTCCGCACTGAGCTATTTTCCCTGTTGGAGCCCCTGGGCTTATAGCATACTGCTTTTCCAACTAGGGTTGTAGCTTAGTAAGTAATAATAATAATAATAATAATAGTACAGTAGTAAATACTACAGTCATAGAAAATTATCAAAACTTTAACAACTTTTTATTGTTTTATTTATCCATAAAAGAAATTTTGTACAGTATTTTATAAAAAAAAATCTATAAGAAGGATTTCTTACAGTATTGTTAAGATAAAAGCTACAGTATATATATATATATATATATATATATATATATATATATATATATATATATATATATATATATATATATTATATATATATATATATATATATATATATATATATATATATATATATACACACACACAGTGTATATACAGTATATATATAGCTAGAAAGCTAGAAATGGAGTGAAAAAAAAATTGACGGGTAGATTGCTGTTTGCCGCCATGATGTGTTTCGAAATATACGAATTTCCAATTACACGAGGCCTTTCATCGACCAAATTCTCGCATAATTCGGGACCCTACTGTATATCGAGTTAAAGCATCTATAATTACTAAGAGGTGCTTATTTCCTCTGTCTGACTCGTAAAATCCTGTTAACAAATCTAAATGTATTCTTTCAAAGGGTTGATTGGGCACAGGATAAGCTCCTAGGCTGACAGGTGTTTTCGTATGCCCTTTGTTTTCCTGACATGTGCGACAATTAGCTATGTGTCTTTTTATATCTGTAAGCATTGTATGCCAATAAAACAATGCTTTGGCTTTCTGTGACATTAATGAGAACCCAGGGTGTCCATGTAATGGATTTGAATGCAACCAATTCAGGACAGTGGAAATAAGTGAGATTGGTACTACTACCTGGTCGTTAGTTACATGTGGTGTATTGCGGGTTTTCCTTGTCACAGTCCTACACAGAATATTATCTTTGATTATATAATTCCGCTGCTTATACTTTATATATTCCTTTTCTTTATGATTGCCTTTCAAAGCATTTATAATTGTTTCTATTTTCTGATCTTTCCTTTGCTCAGTCTGTAACAATTCAGCACTCCAGCCTAATTCTTCTTGTTCAGATATTGTTTTTACAATAGGCATGGATGTTGATATATCTATTAATTCAGCTAAAGGCTCCGTACAAGATGACACGGGGTTGCGTGATAATGCATCCGCAATGATATTTGCTTTCCCAGGTAAATACCCGATTCTTGCGCCAAAATCTTGAATGATCAAATGCCACCGAGTTCGTTTAGGGCTGTGGTTGAAGCCTTTAAAGAACTCTGTTAGTGGTTTATGGTCAGTAAGAACCTTAACGGGATAACCGTAAATTATGAACTTAAAATGCACTAGCGAATTAACAATAGCTAGTCCTTCCTTGTCTATTACTGCATACTTACTTTCGGAAGTTCTCAATTTTCGAGAATAGAAAGCTATCGGGAAAAACTGTTTATCATATTGCTGAAACAATACCCCTCCTACTCCTAAGTCTGAGGCGTCTGTTGCAATGAAGAATTCCTTACCGAAGTCAGGAAATTTTAAGATAGGAGAACTACACAGTTCATCTTTCAAAGTATTAAACGCCTGTTGATGTTGCTCAGACCATATGAAATCTACGCCCTTCTTCGTAAGATCAGTTAAAGGAGCGGCTATTATTGAATAGTTGCGTATAAAACGCCTGTAATATCCACTACAACCCAGAAATTGCTGTATTCCCTTGACATTAGTAGGTATGGGAAAATTACGTATAGCCGACACCTTATCATGGACTACTTTAAGACCTTGGCTTAACACCATGAAACCCAAATATATTAATTCTGTTTTGAAAAATTCACACTTACTAATCTTTACCCTTAAGTTATGTTGTCTTAATCTCTGTAGTACTAGTTCTAACTTACGTAGATGTTCTTCTAAGGTGTTGGAAAAGATTACAAGATCATCCATATAGGCATGCAATATATCCCCTAACAAGTCTCCAAACACTATGTTAATCATTCTTGTAAATGTTATAGGAGCACAACGTAAACCAAAAGACATCCGTAAAAATTCATAATGTCCCCTGGCTGTGCTGAAGGCTGTGTATGGGATACTATCTTCTTCTAATGATATCTGGTGAAAGCCTTTAAGTAAGTCCAAACTGGTAAAATATTTATTCTGACCTAACAAAGACAAAATATCGTCAGTACATGGCACTGGGAATCGATCAGGGATCGTTTCCTCGTTTAGACGACGAAAGTCGACGCAGATACGCCATGTTCGATCTTTTTTCGGTACAACTATTGAAGGAAAATTATAAGGGCTGTTTGATTTTCTAATGACTCCTTCCTCTAACATTTTACCTACTTCATCATTTATTTCATTCTGGAATTTCATAGGGAGTCTGTACGAGGGTACATATATAATTTTCTGCTTGTCCTTTAACCTTATTTGATGCTCGATCACATCTGTTTTTCCTAAGGATCCATCCGTAGTGGAAAAGACATCTTGATATTTAGTTAAAAGCTCAAAAATTTTCTGCTGAATTTCTTCGTCTTGAATGTCCTTACTGATTTTATTTTTAATAGATCACAAAAGGGATTCATCCGCAACTGATTGAGAGTGATTGATTTCAGCAACGGTAAGAATACGATGTTTATAAACTTCTACATCCAAGATATGTTGATTTTTGTGAATTACTAAAGTGTTATTTAAATGATTACAGACTTCGATATTACATTGCTGATGTGAGCCTACTGTATAAATAGCTTGTGTGACAGACAATTCGTTAGTTTTCAAAGTATCGGAAAGGATTAATATTTCAGATCCCGGTAGTGTTTTCTTTATTTGCACAATTAAATTCGAAGGTATGTTTGGTTCGATAGATTGCGTGCAACATGATATTACGGGTGAACGAGAATTCTGCTGGGTCGCGTATATTATTTCTTTATTAGTGAGACAAGTTATTGGTTCTTGAACGTACGTTACGGTTGTCGTCTCCTTTTTATCCAAAACTGATTTTAAGGTATTAGAAGACTTATAGAATTTCCCTTTGATATACACGCCGTGCTTGGCAGGAGCTAAGATAATGTTTTGATTTCCCATAGATGGGTATCGTATAATTACAGCTGGATACATATTAATGTTTTTTACAACAACAAATGTATCGGCAAACGTGCGATTACCGACTCTGAACTGAATATGAGTTATGCCTATGACGTTTAATTCATTATTTCCTATACCTGAAAGTCTAATTCCTGATTTTTCAATAGGAAAGTTCGGAAACAACAAATGATGCGTCTTCAAATCCATAATATTACGTGGACTACCAGAGTCAAAAAATAACGTAAAGGATTTGTGTTCTAAATTTACAGCATATAAGGTTGGCCGTAACTCATTTTGGCTTATTATTGTATGAATTCGTTGCAAATCTACGGGAGCATGCACTGTTTTACTTAATTCGGCCGTGTGTTTCATAGGAAAATCTATTGTCTCACAATTATCTGATAAAACATTAAATTGATTATTCAATACTATTGATGTTGACATGAATGACCTTGACCCAACATCACTCTCTTCCCCTCTAGAGTTAACTATGTGGTATTTGCTTTGCTCTGCACATTCTGAAAATTAGTCTGACCTTGCGAGGTCTGGTTTGACGGCCCAGGCTCAGCGATATTTGAAGAAGTGTTTGTTTGTTTCGGACTCTGAACTGCATTGACATTTGGTTGTTTCTTCTTATTGTTAAAATGAGGATTTTTCTTTTTATTTCCATATGGAACTGACTGTGGAATTGACTGTGTATTTCTAGGATATTGTTGTGTCTTACGCGAGTAACATTGACTATAAGAATGTGTTGCTGTGTTGTGAATTGAGCAAAATTTCGTTCTACAGTCTGCGCTTATGTGACCTTGACGTTTGCAGTTGTAACACGTCACTCCCGCTACTGGACTGTTAATTACGTTCACTGTTTGTGGTTTTGTTTCATTCTTTGCAAAAGCTTGAGTTAACACGGGATCGAGATCTGGACACTTGGACATGTGTTTCTTTATCTGTTTATAGACATCCAATTCCGTACTTGCAGGCGTTAACTTCTTATCAAAACACCGCACTAAAGCTTCAGGCAACATAAGTGTCATGCAAGTCAAATACATTAATCGCAAAAAATCTTTCACGGAGATGTTATCGTTAGTAACCCAAGTGGAATTACCTAAAATGTCCTGATATTCGTTAAGCCTATCAGCTATGAGAGCTGCTCTCTCAATAACATTAAGCCGATTCATAGTGGCTTGATTAAGTGTATTTCATAACGTTAACACTACATCCAAGGCTTCCTCACCCCCATAGATCGCGCGTAACCTAACTTTGAAATCATTCCAAGTAACTGCTTCTTGAAATGAAACACCTCTTAAATATGCACTCGCATCCCCCTTAGAAAAATCTATGAAACTTTTAGCTTCTTGTAATTGTACAAAAGGATCTACGATTTGTTTGGCATTTAAATGGGCATCAACGGATGAAATCCATGACTCCACATTTTGTGGCAAGAACCCGTTGACCCGACCTTGAAAAGGAAGGATTGCTGACCTGGCATTTACAAGCGTCACAATTGGAGGAGGATTAGCCTGGCCTACACCACTAGGTCCAGGGGTAGGGCTGACAGGAGGAGCCATGTCTGCTGTATTTTTTTTTTTTCTATCTCTTTGACCCCTTGCAATTCTATCAAAATATCTATATGAGTACAGACGCCCACTGCGTAAATGCATATGTATAATAAAATTCCCCCAACAATGTTACTAATCCCAAAACATTTCCCCGAGAATTTCTGAAAGAAAAAGGAATTAGCACAAAGAAAGAAAAATTCTAAATGAGAATTCGGAATTTCCTATAACAAAGTTTAGCAATTCACTCACCCCAGCAATAATCGACTAACGACTTGTGATAACTACACTTCACTGCCCAACTGGAATGAATTCAAAATATCTGTACTTAGCTTATATATGAAGTCGACACGTCCTCTCTCTCTCTCTCTCACTCTTGATGTTTTGTTAGCGATGTCTCGTTCTAGTTTCTTGTTGAATGTAGTTCTTCCTGGGTATGTTTTGCAATTGTTGAACGCCAGTCCTTGGGTTTCCTAGGATGTTGATTGAAGATTCAAGTTGTATTCTAACATATGTTGATGTTAGCTGTTTCGTTGGACTTAGTCAAAATTGTAGATTCTTGTAGATAATGTTGAGTTCTTGAAGATCTTTCTCAGGTTTTACAGCTTTTATTTTGAAGTCTTGAAGATCTTTCTCTGGTTTTACAGCTTTTATGTTGAAGTCTTGAAGATATTTCTCTGGTTTAACAGCTATTATTTTGAAGTCTTGAAGATTTTTCTCTAATTCTTAGAGTTTAACCGCTGTCTTAGAGTTTAATCACTGCCACCATTTATTGGCGTGCTACTGTTATAAGCACACATTGAGTATGAGTTGTTTCAGATGTATGTAAATGGATTAACTGAATACATCTTAATAGTTTTTAAGTATTTATTCTATAAAAACAACAGAGTTAAACATCTCCATCACTGGAGGAAAGCTGGGTTGGTCCAGATGACCAATTCTGGTGAAGTATAGATATGAACTGACTAAATTATCGATATCACAGATATCGTATGCTTAGTTTACTTTAGACACGTCACAAAATCGGAAGACACCTGCATCCGGTGACGTCACAAACTTTCACACGCTGAGACAATGTGTTGACGTTTAAGAAGAATGTCAATTTGCCGAGGTCTGCATAGGTTTGCATTGTATGTCCTGTTTACGATTTGAATGACTACAGCAAATCCCAGGGTTAGCTCCTCCAACCAACATGACATATTACGTCATTTGTTTTAAACATGTAATATTAACTATTCTAATCATTACATTATCGGTATCTGGCCGATAGTTGGCGCTAGTGGGCACACCCGCAACCTTCACAGCGATCGCTCGCGAGTTTTTGTGTTTTTCTGTCGAGCCGCCGGAGGCTCAGCTATTATATATTCACAGGCTAAGTTAAATATTTAAAAATACAAATTACTGTACTTTTATAATGTCATTTCTTCCTACACAAATGCAAATCATTGTTCTTTACTGTGGGAGACTCGTCCTTGGCCAGAAGGAAGTCCCCCGTTCCAACTAGCTGGAAACTAACTCGCGAATCCCAGCCTTAGCATATAATGCTTAAGTATGGATTCTTACATCCTGTTGGCCACAAAAAGAAAAATGGACATGGCCCGTGCAACCTTTAGGTAGCTTGAGCTAGACCTCTGTGAGCTGTAACCAAAGCAATGAAAATGTTGGTATCATAGAGGGCTGAGTTTATAAAGTAAAAAGTTTTGCTTGGTTACATCAAATACCCTTGTAAGTAAGCAAAATGAGCTTACTTATCTTTAGATCAAATCCAGCTGGTGAGGTTTCTGAATCTGCACCCAAGAGAGGGGAAGATTAAAAGGAAAAGAAGGCCAGTAACTCTTAACTTTCAACCCAGACTTACTTGTAACCTTACCCCTTGGTCTAACAAATAATGGTTCTATTAAGGAGCTGAGGAAGCTACTGTATATCACCCACTGAACAGCAGCAACACAACCCAGAGTAAATGTGTCCATGGTCCTGTGATGCACATCTTGCAGGTAATGTGTGGTGAAGGTGGTCTGTCGTGTCCAGACCACAGACCTGAGAGCCTGCACCACAGAGAAGTTTCTTTTAAAAGCCAAATATGCAGCAACGTCTCTGATGTGTGCTTCAATTTGGGATTTTGATGTCATCGAGGGCTCTATAGAACGGGAATTTACTTCCATAAGCCAAAAGGAGAAGGCATTTTAGCAGACTCTCTTCCCACTCCTCTCCGTACTTACGAAGAGGTTTTGCAGACGAGGTCTGGATGGCCTGGTATGCTTGAAGAAGCCGGCCTAAACCTTAACAAAGCACAGTAAGAGTTGATTAGGGACTTCAGTTACCTACCAAAGACTAAAATGTTGAAAAGATGAAAATATGACAAACTTATAACAGAGTTTGTATTTTTCCTAACATACAAACCCGAATTCTTTACTATAGGAGATATTCTAGCGTGAGCTGGAAAATAAGGCAGAAAAACCTTAACAAGGTCGTTAACGACCGGACAGGTAATTACCCACCTGTCAGTGGTGGGGGCCTGCCGGTTGATAGCTGCCGTTTACCTTCAATCGGATTCTAGTTAGGACTATCCTAGGGGGGCGGTGATGGAGGGAAGATTTGAGTATGTTAGGAAAAATACAAACTCTGTTATAAGTTTGTCATTTGTTCCTACACTAAATACAAACCCTCATTCTTTACTATAGGAGACTTAGTCTTGAGGCCAGGGTGGCCAAGGAGTTCCCTATCTTTAGGGAAGCTAGTCCTCAGACTAGACTCTTTTGAAGCAACAATCTTCCGTTATCTTCTTTCTTTGTAGATCCCCAGAATCTCAGTACGACTGAAGGTTTGCAACTTCATGGAAACAAATGTTTCAGGACGAAGTGGGTCAGGAACATTCGACTCGGACCTCTTCAAACTTAGGATTCCCCAGACCTTGCCAAGGGGAAACCATGTGACCACGAGTATAACTTATACTCTGTGAAAGGAATCAGATGAGAATCATACCTTATTTCCATTGGCGAGTCCAGCTGAAACTGGATACAGGCTAGGATCCCCAGATGTGGGGTAAGAGGAGACGAAGAAGATCGATGGATGTCCTTCTTAAAACCTAGCGTAACCCAGAATCTTCAACCAATGGTTACTGTCCCCTGAAAGGGCATAAGGTAGTAACAGCACCTGTTGACCTGTCACAATAGGCCCTATAAAAAGGGTGTCTAGAGACTTATGTGTCACATCGCTCAAACAGTGAGCAGTGAATGTAGATTGGCGTTTCCAGACCCCAACACTTAAGACTTGGGAGACTGAGAAAATTCTCTTAAATGCCAGAGGGGCAGCCACTACCCTAACTTGATGGGCTCTGGGTTGTGCTGCCTCTGGGTCTCGTGACAAGACCTCACAATAACTTTCTTGAGTCAGAAAGAGATGGCATTGCGAGAGATTAGATTCTCTTCTTTACCCTGTTGGTACAAGAAAGAAGTGACGGAGACATGGTCTGAAAAGTCTGGTGCGCCTCAGATATTTCTTTGACGCCCTGACTGGGCTTAGTAACGACTGGACTACATCCTGTGTTACCTATTGAGAGTGGAAAATCTTGAAATCTCCCATCGGTAGATGAAGGATTATGAGTCTAGCCACCAAGCCCGGTACGAAGTTGCGAGACACTCGCCCCCCTCCCCCCATCTCTTAGAATGGGTGATATAAGACAGACCATGTAGCTCACTGACCCTTTTAGCGGAGGATAGAGGTACGAGGAAGACGGTCTTAAGGTTCAGAGAGTAGTCTGAGGCCCTTAAGGGCACATAGGGCAGACCCTTCAGCGAACGTAAGACACGTCTCAAGAAGATGGTCTAATCTCAAGTGGGGGGCAAGATCACTCCAACACCGAAACAACCAAGGTGATGTGTTCTGAGGCGGAGAGGTCAACCCCTTCTCCGTCTACAGATGAGGCTCAAGGCTAAGCGATAGCCCTTAATCGCCGAGACTGAGAGAAGCTTTCCTCACTGAGGTACAAAAGGAAGTTTGGGAACTACTGATCCTTCCTTTTGAGGATCCAATTGCTTCACATTGTCGCTGTTGTAGCGGTTAAGAAGTCCATTGTCTTAGCCCCAGCAGATAGGACTTCTTGTAGGGACTGCCTAGAGTTTTGGTTTGACAAGTCCTCGTGGCTCGTAAGGTAGCCGACTGAATCAGACCATGTGTCAAGCCAGAAGGGACATTGAAGTCGCTTCCCTTGCCGAGGCTTCTGTGACTGAGAAGAGCGTCTCTTCGAGGATTAGCCTGGTGTGAGCCTTGCTGTGAGGGGATCTAAGATCAGAGGAGAAGGTTGATGTCTCTGAACTTGGAGAACAGACCAGGTTTAAAGATCGCTCAAAAAAGGCAGAGGCGAGGGACAGTGACATTGCACTAGCCGTTAGGACAATGTCCTAAAGACTGACCATATATGGTCAACAACCAAGCCTCCTCTCCATCCCAGCTAGGACCAGGGAAGGCCAGGCAGATTGATTGATTGATTGAAAGTTTTCTGGCATCCTGACATCTAAGGTCATTGACGCCGATAGCATTTATTATATATGAAAAATAAAAGAGAATTATATCAAAACCATAAAAGTTAAGAAGTCATTACAATAGTTAAATAGTTTTCAGGAGACCTGCTTCTGAAATAAATCTAAAAATTCCGCTCACATAGTATGACACATCATGTCCAAGAATCTTGGCAAGGATGAACCTGCCATCCTCACCTCGAGCCTCAAACAGATATCTATTTCTTAAGTTAGTAAAATTAGGGCATTCGGTCAACAAATGCTTTACTGTTAAAGGTAATAGACAGTCCTCACAATACGGTTGGTGTTGGCCCTTCAGCAGAAACTCGTGTGTCAACCGTGTGTGACCAATACGGAGATGACTAAGAGTCGTCTCTCATTTTCGGGGTATCATGTTATACCTCCAAGGTGATATGATATTTGTTACTTCCCTTATTTTATTGCCATCTTGACTGTCCCAGTGTTGTTGCCATTTATTACAAACCAATTTCTTGATGTAAGGTAGGAAATCATTACAGGGAATGGGATACCTCCTTGGTAGCAACTCGGATGCAGCATTTTTCGCCAGTAAATCTACTTTCTCATTCCCAGACACACCTACATGTGCTGGAACCCAACAAAATCGAACTGTTATACCTCTCCGTCCAATAATAAAAAGCCATTCTAAAATCTTTGAAACTAGAGGGTTACTAGAATTAAAAACTTCTAAAGCTTGAAGAACACTCCTTGCATCACTAAGAATTGTAAAATTACCCTTCTTTTCCAAAGCTATTTTCTCAATAGCGGTTAGTATGCCATGCAGTTCGGCAGTAAATATGGAAGCTGTTAGAGGAAGTGCACCTCTATAATTAAAATCATTACTATGTACTCCAAATCCAACGCCAGCATCAGATTTGGAGCCATCAGTATATATAAAAGTCGATTTCCTATGTTCTTCAACATGTTCCATAAAAAGAGACTTGGATTCTAAGTCAGTCATATTCTTCTTAACTCCAATAAAGTATTTACAAAAAGATATGTCAGGTAATTTCCACGGAGGCGTTGATGATACCTTGAATGGAAGCACCTTAATTCTAATTATATCCAGATTGTTTAATAATTGTTTCACCCGAAACCCAAAAGGTTGAGGAGATTTTAGGTTGAGTGCCTTACAAGGCTTGCAGTCTGACAGGCTGAAGAATTAGGGAGTCTTTGCAATCTAAACCAATACCAAATAATAGAGGACATTCGGTAAAGGTCTAGAGGCAACTCCCCAGCATCCACAACGAGACTTGTGATAGGTGAGGTTCTAAAGGCTCCTGTGGACAATCTTATACTAGCATGATGTATAGAATATAATATTTTTAACCGGCTTGGGGTGGCTGAGGAGTATATTTCGCATCCATAACTAATTTTGGAAAAAAAATCAAGGCCTTGTATAATTTTAAAATTATATTGCAGTCTGCCCCCCATGATGTATGGGACAATACTTTTAAAAGATTCATAGCTTCAAGACATTTAGCTTTTAATGCTTTCAAGTGAGAAACCCATGTAAGCCTACAATCAAATATCAACCCTAAAAATTTAGCTTCACTTGCACATGGGATCCATTGACCTTTGATGTATATATCCGGGTCTGGATGTACTCCCCGGATACGACAAAAATGGACAATTTTAGTTTTACTTGTCGAGAACTTAAATCCATTCAGATCGGCCCAATGGATAATTTTGTCAATAGAGACTTGGATTTTTCTCTCAACCATTGCCATTCTAGTCCCAGCAAATGATATGGAGAGATCATCCACAAATAATGTTGCAAGAACATCCCGGGGAATGACTGAGGATATCCCATTAATTGCTAGTGCAAACAGGGTTACACTCAGCACACTCCCCTGAGGAACTCCTTCTTCCTGGCATTTACTCTGTGATAGAGCTTCCCCAACTCTCACTTGTAAAACTCTATGTGAAATAAATGACTGAATGAATAGTGGTAGCTCTCCTCTTAATCCTAACTCATGGATTTTTTTAAGTATACCGTATCTCCATGTGGTATCATATGTCTTTTCAAGATCAAAAAAAGACTGTCACATTGTGCTGTTTGGAAGCAAAAGCTTCACAAATGGAGGACTCAAGTCGTATCTTCCCTTCCAGTAGCAAAATTTAAAATTTTCTTTTCTTCAATGCTCCTGTACTGGGGACCAGGAGCTGCTACACTCTTGCACGATACATTTGAAAAATGGTCAGCCAGGGCATTAGAAGCCTAAATTATGAGCACAAAAGAATATTATACTCTTTAGACGCAACTATAAGGTCTTGAATATTTCCATGATGACGACGAATATTGCAATAATGTAGACGACAACTACGAAATCAATCACAAACTGGTCCCAGATTTTGCTCAATGACTCCAG
>NC_090742.1:108228286-108243286 GCF_036898095.1 Palaemon carinicauda
AAAGGGTTTTCAAGGTTAAGTCCTTAAATGAAGCCGAGTGTAAAGGCTCAAATCTGTCACTCATGAGAAATTTAAGGACAACATCCAAATTCCAGGCGATGGGAGCCGTTTGAATCTTCTTGGTCGTATCAAAAGACCTAAGTAAATCTCGTAGATCCTTATTATCAGAAAGGTCTAGGTTCCTGTGTCGAAAAAACCGTCGCCAACATACTCCTGTAACCTTTAATAGTTGATGACGAGAAGTTATGCTTAGTTTTAAGGTCCAAGAAAAAATCTGCTATTTGAGAAAGCGATGTACTGGAAGAGGAAATCGCGTTAGTTCTACACCATTCCCTGAACAACTCCCACTTGGACTGATACACCTTGATGGTTGAAGACCTTCTTGCCCTTGCAATTGCCTTGGCTGCCTTCTTCGAAAATCCTCTAGCTCTAGCGAGTTTTTCGATAGTCTGAAGGCAGTCAGACGTAGAGCTCGGAGGTTTTGATGATTTCGGGCCAAGTGAGGTTGTCTGAGAAGATCGGGTCTCATGGGAAGGGCTTCTCGGGACATCCACCATCCATTCCAGTACCTCTGGAAACCAGCTCCTTGACGGCCAGAACGGAGCTATCAGTGTCATTCTGGTCTCCTCGTGTGAAACGAACTTCTGAATCACTTTGTAAAGGATCTTGAACGGAGGAAAGGCATAAACCTCCATGTGAGACCAGTTCATCAGAAAAGCGTCTATGTGAAAAGCTTCGGGATCTGGAACCGGAGAGCAGTAACACTCTAGTCGTTTGGTCTTCGCGGTGGCAAAGAGATCCACGAGAGGTCGACCCCATAACCGCCACAGACTCTTGCAGATGTCCGGGTGCAGAATCCATTCTGTGGAGAGAACCTGACCTTTCCTGCTGAGTCTGTCTGCGCTCACATTGTTGACTCCCTGGATGAACCGCGTCAAAAGAGTCACCTTCCTTTCCTCCGCCCAGATGAGGAGCAGTCTTGCAATCTCGAACAGAGGCCAAGAGTGGGTCCCGCCTTGTTTCGCAATATAGGCCAGAGCTGTCGTGCTGTCCGAATTGACTTGGACTACCTTGCCCCTGATCTGCTTTTCGAAGCCGATGAGAGCCAGATGAATAGCTAAAAGCTCCTTTTGATTGATGTGGAGAGAGGTTTGCTCCACCGTCCAAGTCCCCGAAAGTTCCTGCTTCTCTAGAGTGGCTCCCCACCCCGAGTTGGAGGCGTCGCAACACAACACGAGGTTTGGGTTCCTCTGAAGTAAAGACAAGCCTTCTTTCAGTCTGGGCTCGTTGTTCCACCATTGAAGATGAGACTTGATGGAAGTCGAGATGGGAATGCAATCCCTGTCGAGGCTGTCCCCTTTCTTCCAATGGCGGTTGAGATGAAACTGAAGAGGACGCAAGAACAACTTCCCCAGGGTCACGAACTTCTCTAACGACGAGAGAGTCCCCAGAAGACTCATCCAATCTCTGACGGAGCAAAGATCTCTCTTCAGGAACGTTCGTACTTTTAGGAGGGCTGCTTGGATTCTCACCGACGACGGAAAAGCCCGAAAACTCCGACTGTGAATCTCCATCCCCAAATAAAGAATCTCCTGGGATGGAATGAGTTGTGATTTTTTCGAGCTCACCAGGAGACCCAGTTCTCTGGAGAGATCCAAAGTCATCTTGAGGTCCTTCAAACAACAATCGGCTGAGGAGGCTCTTATCAGCCAATCGTCCAGATACAGAGAGGCCCTGATTCCCCTCGAATGCAGCATGCTTGCCACGTTCAGCATGATCTTGGTGAACAATAGAGGAGCCGTGCAGAGTCCGAAACAAAGAGCCCTGAACTGGAAGACCTTGTTTCCGTCCATGAACCTCAGATAACGTCTGCAGCTGGGATGAATCGGAAGGTGGAAATAGGCATCCTGAAGATCTAAAGAGACCATCCAATCGTCCTTCCTCACAGCTGCCAGAACTGTTTTCTGAGTCTCCATGGTGAACGTCGAGTTTTGGACGTAACCATTGAGCACACTTACGTCCAGAACCGGTCTCCACCCCCCGGAACTCTTGGGTACTAGAAAAAGGCGGTTGTAAAACCCCGGAGACGTAACATCTTGCACTTCCTCTATTGCTCGTTTCTCTAATAAAAGAGACATCTGTAGAAGCATGGCTTGTTTCTTGGGACCCTCTCTGTATTTGGGCGAAAGATCCACTGGATCTGTGACTAAAGGAGGATTGGTCAGGAAGGGGATCTTGTAGCCTTCCTTTAACACCTGGACGGACCAGGGGTCCGCTCCATTCCTCTCCCAAGCCTCCCAAAAGTGAGTCAACCTGGCCCCCACTGCTGTCTGAAGGAGAGGGCAGTCAGACTTTACCTCGGCCGGACTTGCCCCCTCTGCCTCTAGGTTTCCTTCCTTCTGGTTTAAAAGAGCCTCTTCCAGAGGGCTTCCCACGAAAGGACTGAGGACGAAACCCAGAAGAAGATTCCTTAGGTTTTCGAGAGGAGAATGACGGAGGCAAAACTTTCCTAGTCGAATGAGTAACTAAGTCATGTGTGGCCTTCTGAGTGAGAGCAGTAGCCACCTCGCCCACTAATTCCTGAGGAAATAAAGAATTAGACAAAGGTGCGAAAAGAAGGCCTGTCTTCTGATAAGGAGACACTCCTGCGGAGAGGAAGGAGCACATCGTGGCCCTTTTCTTGAGAATTCCAGCTGTAAACAAGGCAGCAAGTTCGTTGGAGCCATCTCTCACACCTTTGTCCAAGCAGGACATCAAATGAACCAAACCACTAGTGTCCGTTTCCGTCATATCAGAGACCCTCTTACTCAAAGCCCCCAAAGCCCAGTCCAAAAAATTAAAAACTTCGAAGGCCCTGAAAAGACCTTTAAGCAAATGGTCGAACTCTGGAATGGACCACCAAATCTTCGTCTTCCTTAAGGCAAGACGACGAGAAGCATCTACCAAACTTGAAAAATCCCCTTGTGCAGAAGAAGGAAAACTCAAGCCCAACACTTCACCAGTCTCATACCACACACTAGATTTAGAGGCTAACCTAGCGGGAGGAAAGGCAAAGGCCGTCTTGCCAAAAGCTTTCTTGGAGTCCAACCAAGAACCCATTAACTTCAAGGCCCGCTTAGAAGATCGAGAAAGAACCATCTTGGTGTAAACTGGAACCTTAGTAGCTTTACCTAAGATGAATTCAGAAGGCGGAGAACGAGGGGCCACAGGGGTAAAAGAATCCGGGAAAATACCAGTCAAGATAAGCATAAACTTGCGAAGGTCCACAGCATGCTGATAATGCTTCTCCTCCTCATTCTCAGAGACTTCCTCAATAGGATTATCCTCATCCGACTTTTCCTCTGGTTCGTCTTCTGGCAGTGCAGCAACAGCTGCAGCCTGAACCGAAGGACCAACGTCTGGATGGGACTGCCTGTCAAGGCCAACATCTGAGTCAATTTGGTGGGGAGAAGTAGAAGTAGATTGATGCGAAACACGGACATGTAGACGATCCTCCTCAACCAACAACTGCTTAGACCGCTTAGAATTCGACTGTTGTTGAACAGAAGAACGCTTGAAATCAGAAGGTAACTGTTGAAGATCGCCGCGAGGTCGCGTAAAGTCCGAGGACTGTTGCTGCGAGCGATCAAAGTAGTCAGGATGTCGCCGCTGTAAACCAATGTTTTGACGCGCCGCGTCCAAAAGTTGTTGCCGCGGGCGATCCACTACTTCAAATTGTTGCCGCGTCTCGTCCACTTGTCGACGCCGATGCTCTTCCCCGCGACCAGAAAACGCAAACTGGTCAACCAAAACTCTCTGACGCGACTCAAAAAATCAACCTGGCGTTGAACACTGTGAATGGGAGACCGTCTAAGTGATAACTCGTCAAGGCCATATACCATCGAACGTTTGTGCGATAACTGGTCTGACATCGAACGCCCAGACACAACGCCAACACCTGGTTGATAAGAATCCATCAACGACGAGAGTTGTTCCTTCATAGACAAAAGCGCAGTCCATTTCGGATCAACAGAACTCCTAGAAGGAAGATTCGCACTAATGTCACCACGCATTTCAGGGGAAGAAAGCCAATCCGATGGAAGAGGAGGTGCATGAATAGTTACAAGGTCCGAATCGGAAGGAATCATATCCGCACGAACACGGTGATCTGAACGTTTGGCCGGAGTGCAAGCGCTGGGAGAACGGAAACGTTCCGGTGAACCCCACGAACTACATCCTGGCCGCACAGGCGATTCCCGACGCTGTGAATCAACATGGGAGCGTTTAAGCGGTCTCGACGCTCGCCGCCAGATCTCACTCCCCGACCCTTCATCGGAAGACGGGGATAACGTATGAACCTCACCTTTCCTACGATGAGGGTGAACGACCTGAGCTACGGCAACAGGAACGTTCGAGGGGACATCTGCACGATTGATGATGCTTCTCGTTCCCTTAAGCCGTTCGACATTACTTCTCCCATGGGTTCGAGAGCTCGAAAGAGGTCTAAGGCTAGGTGAACGACAAGATCGTGCCGACGCACCCTCCGCAACACTAAACACATTATCAACACTTGTCACAACACCGAGAGAGTCACGATTCTTCGGTACCACATCAGACACTCGTGTCGACGCACTTTCCGCAACACTAACCACATTATCAACACTTGTCACAACACCGAGAGAGTCACGATTCTTCGGTACCACATCAGACACTGAAACACTTTCCACAGTTCCGATAGGATCACGGTTTTTCAATACCTTTAACTCTGAAAAGATAGTATTTCTATCGGCTGCTAAGGACTCAACTTTCTCACCAAGAGACAAAATAGCAGTAAACATGTCCTTCATAGTAGGTTCCTGATCTACCACCACAGGGGAAGGAACAGGATTAGGAACAGGTAAATTAGGTAAGGTTCTATCCACAGATCGGGAAGAACTACGCCTAACTCTATCTCTCTCTAATCTCCTAACATAACGATCGTAAGTAACAAAATCATCATTAGTTAAGGAAAGACACTCATTACACCTATCATCTAATGAACAAAATTTACCCCTACATTTTACACAAATAGAATGAGGATCAATAGATCCATTAGGAAGTCGTGTACGACAACCCTCACTAACACACCTACGC
The DNA here is from genome assembly GCF_036898095.1 of Palaemon carinicauda. Lineage (NCBI taxonomy): Eukaryota > Metazoa > Arthropoda > Malacostraca > Decapoda > Palaemonidae > Palaemon > Palaemon carinicauda. Next base: position 108,233,399 of record NC_090742.1, read on the forward strand.
TGAGCAGGGGAGGAGTCGGCCATTTTAAAGTTAACGTGAGAGACCGACAAGCAAAAAGTAAGGGAAAAAACCAGAAAGAAAATCTCAAACAAAAAGATTTCAAGATAAGAACCAAGGAAAATTAATCAACGATAGCTTAAACTCAAAAAAGAACGTTGTACATCACCAAACAACTTCCCAAGAGAGTAAAAACACGAGAGCGAACTTCTGTATGTCAGTCAGCTATGACGGCAGAGAGAAGAACTGAAGTTGGTGTGTAGTTCCACCTGTTCTACCGCTAGGGTGCGGTTGGTACACCTGGCGTATCTTCGATAGCGCGAGATTTGAATTTTCTGCCCTGGCGTCAGGGACTTCAGCTCTTTTATATAACCAGCGGGTAAGTTTTATATTTAAAAATAAGGACCAGACATACTTCTTTCGTTCATGCAGACTAAAACCTAATAACAATGCCCTCAACCTTCTGCTACCTGTCCAAAAAGGAGCCTGAGGTTAGACCAGCTGTTGTGTAGCCCCCACAGAGGGATAGAAAACGTATCGAAACTCCTGTGGGTTACGCCCTGCAGGAAGCGGGCTGCGAAGGTCATTAGACGCTTCCAGACTCCAGCTTGTAGCACCTGCGTCACAGAGTAGTATTACTCGAAGGCGAGGGACGTTGCGATGTATCTGACATCGTGCTCTAGGGCGACGTGACGGGGGAGGGTCTGGAGACAGTCCGAGCTGAAGAGGTATACTGGTGACTCCCCCGTGTCCTTCTTGTGCTCCCAAACCGGCTGCAACTGAGGACAAACTGCAGCTGTTCCTAAAGCTAACCTCTCGATTCCTTTACTGGCAAGGAGGAGAAGGTTTTGGGACATCAGATACAGAATGGTGACTCGAAATCTTGAAGGAATTGGACCGAAGGGCCGGGACCCCAAGATTCTGAGTCTAGCCAACAACTCAGGAGCGAACCTGAATGTTGCCTTCCCCTATTCCTTAGAAAGGGCGGAGTCGTACGAGACCAAGAAGATTGTTTACACACTGGCCGCGGCCAGAGTGAGCAGGAGACCCAAGACGGAATACGATCAGAGGCCTGACGTAAAGGGTCTTGAGAAGATCTCTTAAGGGACTAGAAAGTCCGAGCCATGCTCCAAGTTGGAGGTCTCACTCCGACTAGGGCAGGGAAGTTCGCAGCTTCGCATGAGCGAGGAAAGGTCCAGCGAGAAGGAAAAAGTTATTCCTTTTAAGCCTGAAGGTCAGGGAAAGGCTGAGCGACGGGCTTCATTGCCGAGAGCGGAAAGGAGTTTCCTCCCGCCGAAAGGCAATAAGATCGTTATAACTGGAGAAGAGGCCTCAAGGGAAGAGGTATATCTCCCACGACACCAACCACCGAAGACTCTTCACTTCGCCTGGAAGACCCCTGCGGATGACTATCGCAGATGACGCGACCTCCGTCCCGCGACTGTAGCGGGTTGTCTCTTCTTGAGGAGGAGGCATAGTGTCTCCAGGCATGAAGCCGAAGCGACGCCCCGGCTCGTGAAAGATGTTGCAGTGTGGTTGTTTGAGTAGTCTGTGCCGTGGGAGAAGCTCTCCCGGGAGTTCCGTCAGGGGAAGCAGAGGGTCCGGAAACCGTTCTGCGCATAGTCCCAGTGGAGCTCTCAGGGACATTGAAAGGTTGACAGACAACCTGGTCTTGTTGAGACCCATTCTCAACAGGCAACAAAGGAGGGAAGACGCAGGCGTCGACGTTGTCCCGCCATCACCGGAATGCATCTTGCCAGAGTCTCGGGGTCTGAGACTGGGGGGAAGAACAGCGGAAGCTTGAGGTTCCAAGCTGTCGCGATCAGGTCCCCCAGACCAGGACTTGCTGGATACTCAAGGCCAAGACCCCCAGGTACACTCTCTCTACGAGGCTCTGCTCGGATAGACGGAGAGAACATTCCTCTGCCCGGAATGAGAGAGCCGATGGTGGTATTGAGAGTATCTCAAATCATCTCGGTATCTCTACTGCAAGATGCGAAGGTGTGAAAATGCGTCCCCTGCTGGATAGAACACGCCAGAACCATGAAGTCGACGCGCACGGAGCGACTCGGCAGGAGCTGTAGGTTCTGTAGAGGGGCCAGACTACGGCCCCTAAGCCTGCCTGAATGATGGAGAGGTATCCTTCAGGTCCTGACCATAGGCCTGGACCGGAACATGCCCCCCCCCCCCCCCCCCTTTTCTTTGACGAGTCCGAGAACATCATAAAAAATGTGGGGAAAGGACGAGAATATCCACTCCCATCAAGAGGTTCCATAGGTCAACACCCATTGCAGGTCTAAACGTTCCGCTGGTCCCATAGGGGCCAGAAAGTCCGGTTAATCGTTGCTTTGAAACCACCGGAACTTGGACCGCCCCACATGGAACTTATCCTGAGGCGACCGTTCGGAACTATAGACGGGTCAATGAGGAAAAGAGAACTAGGAAACGTTCCAAGGTAGGGCTGAAAGCTCTGCTTGACTGAAAACAGGTACTGCGACTCTCCTCAGCCTTGCCACAATCAACTGAAGGGAAGGCTCGGAGGAGGTGGCAACAGAATCTGGCGTCCCCAGGTGGTCACCCATCCAAGTACCGACTAGAACCGACGTTGCTTAACCTCGCTGGACGGACGAGAAGCGGGGTTTCCAACGTGGTAAGGCCGTTGACTCAATATCATGGCTAGATACTCCAGATGTTGAGGCAGAAGAGAAGGCTCCTAGCAAAATACCATGAACCCCCACTCATGGTAAGCATCCGGAAGCTTGTCCCGGCGCTGAAGAAGGTCGAACCCGACCTACCGGAGTTGACCAGACCTCCAAAAGGCGAAGGAGGCGGAAGCCTGCACCTGAGCAGCCATGAGGAAATCAGGGAGAGTTCTCTGGGGAAAAAAAACCTGCGATGCCACGGCGGGATCGCCACACTGCATCTTAGGCAGGAATACCTGCAGTCTAGGCTGAATTCCACGAGCTTCCTGGAAGATGGATGGAATGGAAACTGAAAATACCCGTCCTTCCCATCCAGGACCTAAGGAGTCCTGTCACCTCGTTACCAGTCTGATCGATTCTGCTGTTCCACGCTGGACGAAGTTTGTTCGACAAACTTGATCAGGGCTGAGAGGTCGACTACGGAACTCCCGTCTCAGATACTTTCTTACAAGAAAGGATCGACTGAAGAAGCCGGGGGTGAAGCCATCGATGATCCTATGGAGGACCTTCACCTAAGGCATGGATCATTCTGCCCAAACGGGCAAACTCTTGCCGACCCTATGGCATAGACGTTCAGAGACACTGAATTCGCTGACAGAGACGGCAGGCGCGATATCCTTGGCTGATCACAGAGATCGTGCAGGAATGGGCATCGGGAAGCTGTCATCCGGATGAGTAACCTTAGGCATCCTCCCAGCGTGAAACCTGCAAGGGGAAGGTGCCAATCCTAGAGTTCGTGAACTCTACCGCTTCCTCTAAGACTATGCCCCCCCCCCCGGGAGAGCCTCCCGTGCCATCTGTTCCTGACAGGAGGGAACTGCAATTGGACACCTTGTCTCAGTTGTCGTAGCCGGTCCGATAACTTAGGCCGACGTGGCTGAAAGAAAGAGGCCCTGGAGCCCCGCAGGGTCTGGAAGAAAGCGCCTTGGAGGAGTGAAAACGGAAGTCGACTTCCTCCGCACAGCCGCTGTCTATGTCTCTGTCCTTGGGCAAAAACAAACTCTTCTCAAGGATGGAAGGGTGTCTGATGTTGTCGACATCCACGGATGAGACACCCAAAAGGAAGCCCTCGGTCATTGCGTCCAGATGGTCCAACATCGAGCTTGCCTGCAAGTTCGATACTTGACGACGAAACGCCAAGGTGCTTGAGCCCGAGAGGAGGAAAGTACCCATGACCTTCCTGTAGCTTCCTTGAACCAAACCTCGGGTCGTAACCGAGGAGGGAAAGGACCTGGTAAGCCCCTTTCACGAGATGGAGAAGAGGAAGGGGTAAACAGTCACCCCTTGGCCGATGGAGAAATCTCGAACGGAAAAATCCTTCCAGGGAATGACATAGAAGAACTAGGACTAACCCAGGTTCTGGAAAGAAGAATGTTGCTCAGACCTCCCTGAAGATTCTTCTTATTCTTGCATGTGCCATGCTCTGCGTTTACGGGGTGAGGCCGTGTTCTGGAAATACGCTCCAGAGGACTCGCCAGGCTGGCCATGCTGCGAAAACCCCAATGGGAATCGCGGTCGCAATCGCCCTGGAGCTCGCGCGATGGTAAATCAATGATTTGCGCGTGGGCGAACGTGGAAGCGCCCATGCGCGGTCACGCAGGAACGCAAACGAAGGTGAGCGAAGGAGCGCAGAAGGAGGGCGAGCGTGGTAGGAAGGGCGAGAGCTGATGGTCGGCGAGCGATAACCCATAGGCGAGAAATGGATACTGCAAGAATTAAGCCGACGTTCGTGCGAAGAAACACCGTAGGCTCGCGCGACGGAACACCGTAGGCTCGCGCGACGGAACACCGTAGGTTCGCGTGACGGAACACCGTCCGTCCGCGCGACGGAACACCGTCCGTCCGCGCGACGGAACACCGTCCGTCCGCGCGACGGAACACCGTCCGTCCGCGCGACGGAACACCGTCCGTCCGCGCGATGGAATACCGTTGGTTCGAGCGGGCACGTCGGGTGAGCACAGGCGATCAGGAGACCGATGACGCGTAGACGGGCGGTGGCGCGTTGACGAGCGATGGGGCGTTCTGGCGAGCGATAGCGCGTAGGAGAGTGAAGGCGCGTTGGCAAGCGATGGCACGTTGGCGAGCGGTGGTGCGTTAACAAAACGCTAGCGCGTTGGCGAGCGGTGGTGCGTTAACAAAACGCTAGCGCGTTGGCGAGCGGTGGTGCGTTAACAAAACGCTAGCGCGTTGGCGAGCGGTGGTGCGTTAACAAAACGCTAGCGTGCAGGTGAAGAATCGCGCGGGCGCGTAGGCGATTGCCAACGCGAGTGAGACTAGTGATGGTTAGCACGCATCGCGGTAACAGAATGCGCGCAAGTGCATCAGGAAGGTGAGCGCTGAAGCAAGCTGTAATCAGGCGATCCTAGACGGTCAGAAAACCGTTGGCGCCCATTGGTGCGTGGCAAAGAAGGGCGCGTAGATGTGCGCTGGCAAATGAAGAAAGCTGGCGCACAGAAGGACAGAAGTAAAGGTGAGCGCTGGCGAGCAGGAGGAAGATCTACGGCAAGACTCAGCTACCAGAGATCGTGGTCCACAGCAGGCGAGCGCTAGATCGCTACTGATGGTGGTCAGGGGAACTGACACGCGGGGCGGCAGATCGATGGCGATCGTTGACGCGTAGGAGATCGCTGACGAGCAGGTGAACGTTGACGCGTCTAAGGTCGCTGGCGAGCTGGTGATCGCTGACGAGCAGGCAACGCGTGGAAGCCTGCGCGTAGAAGAAGAGTCCTTGACCCAGACCTGAACCAAAGTTCTAGATCGCGAGGGCGAACGTGGGCGCACAGGGCGCGTAACAGGAACCAACAGGAACAGCAGAGATGATCATCATGAGAGCGCTGGCAAACAGGAGAGCGCTGACGAACAGGAGAGCGCTGACGAACAGGAGAGCGCTGGCGAACAGGAGAGCGCTGGCGAACAGGAGAGCGCTGGCGAACAGGAGAGCGCTGGCGAACAGGAGAGCGCTAGCGATCAGGAAAGCGCTGATGAGCAGGAGAGCGCCTGTGCGCTAACACTGAGCAGGAGCAGGAGAGCAGAAGGGCGCGCAGGGGAACCCTGACACGCAAGGGAAGAACCCCCGTGGGAGGCAACCCTTTGCCCCGAAGGGATCGTTGTCCGTCGGGAGACTGATGTCCGTCGGAAGACCGTTGACTGTCCGCCGGGAGACTGCTGTCCATCGGAAGACCGTTGCCCGTCGGAAGATGAGGTCAGACTGCTGTCCATCTGCACCAGGGGCGGAAGATCAAGAAGAAGGAGTTGTAGATTGCGTACGGAGATTCAAAAAGGCGCCTCTTAGCACCCTTATAGGGAGAAGAGAGGCCCTTACGACGAGGCGGACGGTGAGCCTTACGGCGAAGGAGGCCAACAGCAACAGCAGCAGAAGAATCCTCCGAAGAGGAGTCTCTATGAGTGTACTCTCTCGCGAACGAAAGAGAAACACTTCGTAGAAGAGACTGGCCAGCCAGTGACCTAAAAGGAGCAATCCTCCGAAGAGGGGCTCCTGCAGTTGCCCAGCCCCTTCGAGCGAAACTGCAGGTGCGACCGCTCAGCACCAAGAGCATAGTCGCACGAAAAAAAGGCAAGAGAAGAACCCCCCAAAAGGGGAAAAACTCAAGCCTGGACAGGAAAAACTTCCCTCGGAAGGAAAGTTACCCACCCAACGAGGCAAGCCTCCTGAGAGTTCTAAAATGAACTGGAGAGCTGTCAATTGTCACGGGAGTACTTCCAGTAGAAGGAGACACGCCCCTGACGAAAATCCAAAGGGGAGGCAGCAACAGCCGAATCCCCAGGCCTCAACAAGACAGCTCACACCGTTGCCATATTACAGAAACGAACTAGATCGGTAACTGTAAAAAAAAAAAAAAATCATTAGTACACATTCATTCCCCCGGGAGGGCTCCGAAGAGGAATCCCGAGGGAAAGGAACAAGAATTACACAACAGGCACGTGCCCTCACAACCACTTACACTCACGGAAGGAGAGCTGTAACCAAAACAAAATTATAACAATTATAATTATGAAACTATGTAACTATGTAATTTAAAAGTGAATGAACACTGAAGACAGAACGAAAACCCCGAAAGGAATCGTTGTACAAAGCTGAAAAATCAACAAATACAATTAGATTCATAAACTAATTGAGACAAAACGTACGGCGTAGCAATCCCCCCACACGGGAAGGAAGCTACAAGGGGCGTAGTAAACGTAGTAAAAGGGTGAACGACCTCAAGAGAGAGAGAGAGAAAGACCGAAGTCAAACTCGACCGCAACCCATAAAATTACACCGTGGTGGCCTAAACTGCCGAGGGCTCCACGGAGATATCATACACTACACACACAACACTGAAAAGGAAACTTACAAATTTCTATACTCAAATATATATACAAACATGAAAAACTGTTTACATATATATTGAGTAAAAGAAAAGTAAGTGATTAAGTAAAGACAAAACAAACAATGGCTGCCAAGCGAGGACAAAGACAGAGACGTCTGTCCCAGTCCGAGCCAAAAGTGAAAGTGAGCATTCACCTGTGTGTGAGGGGGGGAGGGGTAGCTAGCTACCACTCCCCCCCCCCCGCTAACTGTCAAACAGAAAAAGCAAACAAAGATTAATATCTGTCAGTGTAGGCGAGGGTGATAGGAGACTCGTCCGTCTAGCACCCGAGCCGATAGCAAAGTGAAGCTCAGCACAGGTGTGTGTAGGGGGGGGGGGGGGGGGGGGGTAGTATACTGTACTACCCCTCCCTACCCCCCGCTAACTAGCGGTGGGGTAGTAAACCCTCGTTAAAATTCTAATGGCTCGTCATTTCAGCTACGCCGAAAGTAGCTACCCATATTAAATAGCGTGGTTTGTATTTCAGTTACGGAACAATTGGGTTTTATTATAGTTACGGACGGGACATTTTCAAACAAGAATACTTCCTATTGTCATAACCCCTATCTTATTGTATCTATGAGTATGTTGGTTAATGAACCAATGTTAATTACTCACTTACAGGTCTTAGGTCCGTCGTGACACACTATGCTCGCAATTAAACATTATTTTGTTTTTCCTCTGTTCTGGCAAGGGGTATGCGCATTAGCAGACCAGGCGAGTATTTTAGTAAGCAAAAAAATCAGTGACCAACATTATACACACTACCCACCTCACCTGAGGTTCCCCACCTAATCTAACCTAGGAGATATATTTTTACCTACTTGGTTACCGAGGATTACATTCCCCTACGACCCACCTTAGACTGCAATAATATTAGCTTACTTAGGTATCATTGTAGTTTATTACAGGGTAATGTAACTTAGGGAAAAAAGTACTTTTTTCTATAGAAACAGGTCCGTTCTCTTCGAAAATGACACTTGTTCCAGTCGGGAATGAATAGTTTCAGAAATATATATGTATATCTATATCCACCAATAATGTGGGACCCCCAGTGAGAACTCAGGGTTTTTGGGTGGGGAAAACATACTGGGGAAACAGTATATAATGGTAAAACAAACCTTTTCTTCTCTATACATTACCTTCTTGGATGTATAATAAACCGATGGAAAAATACGCTAATTATCTATATCCTATACTAACGGTATATTTTCATTTATGTTGACATTCTTAGGGTCAGTCGTAGTCGGTCTCGTTCGTTCGTTTGTACATAGCAGTTTTCGATCTTCTAGGCATAAACTCCTCCCACCTGCGCATAAACTCCGCCTCCACCAATAGGATTACTTCTTCTCTTATAACCCCTTCTCATTTTCCCCCTACATCATTTTACCTGCCACATTTAAGTATTCTACTTCATCCGGTTTATTCAAGTATTTTACTTGATCCAGTATAGCTATACCATTCCTTTTATGTAATACCCACATATATATAGTATACATATTACGTTTGACCCAAGAATTACACGTTTTATTATCCGTTCTCTTATAAAATCACCTCATTTCATATTACCATTAAATAATATTTATTTATTATACACTCCATTTTATCTTGCTGTTATTCCTTTATGCATTTTGTTATTACCTTGTCACGACCAAATTTCACATAAATACTTACTCTGGACAAGTTTCACACTCTAATTCATTCATGTTTACTCTCTAGACTCCGTTGTTTTTACGTTAACCAATCACGAACCCATACATATGGGAAGTTTTCACAGGGGAGTTAATATTTCCCAACTCCCTTCCCTTATCTCTTCAAGTGGTCTCTCCATACCCATTCCAACAAATCCTTTTCCGTGGAAACCTTTGTCGAAGTCAGGTCTTTGTTAGTTCAAGTGAGGTCTTTTTGCGTATTCTACGATGGAAGTTATAGAAACTTGTAGCGGCTGCAGTATTCCGTACTTAAAAGCATTTCCTAAATTTCATGGTGAATTCTTTGATACGTCATCCAATGTTGAAAATTTTCTTAAATCTCATAATGTAATACCCCAATGTTTACTATGTCCCAAGTGCCGCTTATGGCTATCATAGAGTTAAGATATTGACGTCTATTACCTGAAGTTAAGTCGTCACAGTCACAACACCCCACTGACCCACAATCTTCGTTGTCCCGGTTATAAAAGTCATTAATTTCTTTAATTTTAATGTTAGCTCTACTATTTTCTTAGCGTGTGCAGCTCAACATTACTGCTTGCCAATACATACAAGCTTGATGTTTTTTTTTCCTGCGAGCAAAGCGAGCCAGTCTCGGAGCAAGAACCATTATATTTAGCGTTACTAATGTTAGCGTGCACAGCTCAACTTTACCGCTTGCCAACACATACGAGAGCTATTATATTTAAAAATTATAAAAGAAAATATATGTTTTCCTCTACTAAATAGCCAGATTTAACCGGTTTTCACCTTCATTTCAATCGCAACAACAACAACCAGTTCGGCTACTTGAAGTTAGTCGAAATGGTTGTTCTGTTTGTTTGCAGTTGAAATGAAAGTCAACTTCGGTTAAATAACGTTCTTTGCTACAGAAAAACATATATTTTCTGTTTGAAATGATACCCTGTAGACTTGTAAAACTTTACCCTTACTTTAAGATCAAGTCTTAACCCTGAGTTTGCGTCCCAACTGGCTTTACTCCTGACAAGGTAAGTCAAAACCATATTGTGTAAATCATAAAACTAACTTCACAATATCGCATTTCAGACAATAATGAAAAAATTTCCCATAAAGCAAATCGATTTGACAATTACAAAGCTTACGCCT
>NC_090742.1:108248286-108278286 GCF_036898095.1 Palaemon carinicauda
GCCAAGTCAGATTGAAGTGCCCGCCAAAATATATGTGTTTTCTTACACTTACAAATATATGAATTATGGGTTAACAAAAACATGTCATGAAACGATACATATATCAAAATGTAGCTCTGGTAGAGCGGAATATATATACATAGGACACCACAGTGTGGCGAAGAGAGAATTTAAATAAATAAGTAGTTTGTCGATTTTCTGGACGACGAAGGGATCGGTGTCCTTGCAAGTACTCCCCCCCAAGACATCGGGCGGCGTAGAGGGCTGATGATCAATCTTCGTATCTCTTCGGGCGTCGGAGGGTTCCTCTTGTTTTTGAACGGAGGGGCGCGCTGGCGATCGGTGTAAGGATCTCTTCCTCTTGACGTCGTTTGATGATTTTTCCTTCGTTGGGCGGCTTGTTTTGTGGCGGAACTCTGGGTCTGCCAGGTCCAGCGGAGGCGGTGTCGCTTCCTTCGAGAAACGCTGGTTTCACGCAGTCTATTGAGACCCAGTCCTCTTGGCCATGGACGTCGAGAAGGAGGGCTTTCGTTGTCTTTTTAATTACCCGGTAGGGACCTCAATAAGGTCTAGTTAGTGGTTGTCGATGAGCGTCGACATGGACGAAAACGTACTTGCAGTCATCCAGGTTTTTGGCTTGAAGTGCTTGGTTCTGTCCTGGTAAGTTTTGAGACACGGCCTGAACTTCCTGGCGATGTCCCTTAGGTGATCCAGCTGCGTGTCGTCGGTTGATGAGGGAAAGAATTCGCCAGGAACTGCGAGCGCTTCCTCGTAAACTTTTTCGGCGGGCGAAGGTTCGCCGTCTGCGCGAGGGGCGGTGCGAAGGCCGAGGAGTACCCAAGGAAGTCGTGATTTCCAGTCCCCGTCGGTGCAGCTCGCCATCAGGGACGCCTTGAGGGCGCGGTGCGTTCTTTCGACCATGCCGTTTGCCGCGGGGTTGTATGCCGTGGTGCTGTGGAGCGTCGTCCCCATCAGGTTCGCCAAAGCAAGCCATATTTCTGAGAGGAAAGCGGGGCCTCTGTCAGTCGTGATGTCGTCAGGAACGCCAAACCTGCTCACCCAGCTAGACAGGAGGGCTTCGGCACATGCTTGAGTCGTAGCTTCGGTCATCGGCGATGCCTCCAACCACCTCGTGGAGCGATCGATGATCGTAAGTAGGTAGCGAGCGGATCCAGAAGGGGGCAATGGTCCCACGACGTCGATGTGTATATGTCCGAAACGTCTTTTTGGCTGGGGAAAATCACCCACCCCCGATTCGGTGTGACGGCTGACCTTGCTTGACTGGCAGTTGATGCATGACCTCGCCCATTCCCGGGCGTCCTTTTTTATCCCTGGCCAGACAAACTTTTCAGACAGAAGGCGAGCGGTGGTGCGTCCTGAGGGGTGCGAAAGTCCATGGATGATATCGAAAATTTTCCTTCTGCAGGAGGCTGGTACCCAGGGACGAGGGCGGCCCGTGCTGGTGTCGCAAAGAATAGTTACTCCTGCTGGTCCAAGGGGAACCGCACTTATCTTCAGCGCGGATGGCTCCGTCAGGTGAACCTGTGCTTCTCGGTAGGTGCGTTGTTCGGTTGCGAGATTGGCGTAGTCGATTCCTAGGTGGATCGCGTCAATTTCAATCCTTGAAAGGGCGTCCGCGACTGGGTTTTTCTTTCCTGGGACGTAACGTATGGTGCACCCGAATTCGGCGATTGATGCGAGATGACGTTGTTGTCGGGATGACCATGCGTCCGTTGATTTCGTGAAGGCGTGGACGAGGGGTTGATGATCCGTTGCAATCGTGAAGGGGGTACCCTCCAAGATGTGCCTGAAGTGGCGGACGGCGAGGTAGACGGCGAGGAGTTCCCTATCGAAGGTGCAGTATCTTGTTTCGGCGGGTTTCAATTTCTTGCTGAAGAATGCCAGCGGTCGAGGAGAACCATCGACGAGTTGCTCAAGCACAGCCCCGCAGGCGACGTTGCTGGCGTCGGTCGTTAGTCGCAGGGGTGTGTTGTCGTCGAAATGAGCCAGGGTGGTGGCATTCGCAAGGGCATCCTTCGTCCGAGCGAATGCCTGGTGCTGGGGCAAGCCCCACTTGAGTTTTTTTGCTTTTCCTTTCAGGACGTCGTCGAGGGGTGACAGGGTTTGTGCGATGTTGGGGATGAAGCGCCTGTAGTAATTGACCATTCCCAAGAACTCCTGAAGTTGGCGGATGGTCGTAGGCATTGGGAACTTCCTGATGGCGTCGAATTTGGTTTTCATGGGTTTTACCCCGCGCGAAGATACACGGTGACCAAGGAAATCCACTCCCTCCGCACCGAACGTACGTTTGTCGAAGCGTACGACTAGGCCGTTCTCCTGTAGGCGCTTTAGGACGATGCGGACGTGCCCCCGGTGTTCCTCCTTGGTTTTCGAGAATATCAGGATGTCGTCGACGTAGCAGACGCAGAAAGGTAGGTCACCCAGAATGCTATCCATTAGTCGTTGGAAGGTTGCCCCGGCGTTGCGTAGACCGAAGGTTGAGTATGCGAAGGTGTAGGATCAGAACGGCGTTACAATGGCAGTTTTCGGGATATCTTCTGGGATTACGGGGACCTGGAAGTAAGACTTGAGAAGGTCCATCTTGGTAAAAACTTTGCGCCGTGCAACGCGTTCGTTAGGTCCTGCATTTTGGGCAGTGGGTAATGATCGGGCGTTGTGATGAGGTTGAGGCGCCTGTAGTCGCCGCAAGGTCTCCAGGACCCGTCCGGCTTTTTAACCATGTGCAGGGGTGATGCCCAGGAGCTTGATGCTTTCTTACAGATACCCATGCGTTCCATGTCCTCGAAGGCGCGTTTGGCATCCTTCAGTTTCTGAGGCGGGAGGCGGCGGAATTTGGCATGAGTAGGAGGTCCTGTCGTTGTGATGTGGTGGTAGATACCATGCTTGGACGGGGAACCTGGCGAGTGTCGGAGCTCGGGCTTGAAAACCTCGGGAAACTCTCGTAGGAGGTCGTCGTAGGGGTGCGTTGTTACAGCGGATACGGACACTGTTGCAGGGCCGTGTTCTAGGGCACGGGACTGGCAGGTTCCCGTGTCGATGAGACGTCTGTTAGCGACATCGACGAGGAGTCCATGGTGGGCGAGGAAATCCGCACCGAGGAGGGGGCGATTGACGTCAGCGATTGACGTCAGCGATAGCCAAGGGCCAAGAATACGAACGGCCCATGATAGATATCTTGAGGGTCTTGATTCCATAGCACCGTATGGGAGATCCGTTGGCGGCGATGAGTGAGGGAGCGTTTTTGTCGGGACCACGGTCTAGGTCGAATTTCGAAGGAGGGAACGTTGACTGCATTGCGCCGGTGTCCACCATGAGTCTACGGTTGGAAATGGTATCGAGGATACAGAAACCAATCTTGTTATGGTTAACTGCGGCCGCGATGGTGGCAGGTGGATGCTTCTGGCGTCATCTTCTAGGGAAACTGCATGGTGCTCTACATTTCTTGGCGTCACTGCCGAACTGTTGGTGGTAGAAGCACCATGCTGGGTTAGGCCTAGGGTTTGGTCGCGTCGGTTCCGGTGGTTTCTTTCTTGATAGAATGTTGATCTCGTCGTCCTCAGGGGCCATTGCCGAGGAGTCTATGGAAGAGCAGCTGCTGAAGGAGGAGAACGGAGGCGGTGTTGACGATGATGCTCCGAGGCGAGATGCTTTGGAGGCCTCGTGGAGCTTCTGAGCCTTCGACAGGAGTTCGTTCATCGGGAGCGTGTCGGCGTCTGTCAATCGGGCCCTTACGTCCTGTGGTAGGCGTTGAAGAAAGATCTCGCGAGATAAGCTAATCTCACGTCGTCGGCCGTTGCTGTCTGTTTCGGGGAGCATGAGCAGGCCGGTCAGGTCGTCCCACGCCTCGACAGGAGAGGTGTCACCCATGGGCTTGCCGGCGAGGTCCAGTACTTTCTGTGCCCTTGCTGAGACGGAGAGGGAGTAGATACCGATGAGTTTCGTTCTCAGGTCGTCGTATGAAACTTGGCCGGCCTGGGCGTCGAGCCATGGGGAAATCTTGTCGAATACTTCTTCAGGTATGGAGGTGAGAACGATGTCAGCCTTGGCGCAGGAGTCGCTGAGTCTAGCGACGCGGAAGAGTACGTCCGCTCTCAGGAACCAGGAAGCGGTGTTGTGTTGAGAAAAGGGCGGCAGTTTGACTTTGGGCGTGGAGGCGAGGCCGTTGGGTGCGATGGGCGTGTTGCTTCCTGCATCGTGGCCAGACGACGAGTCGGCGAAGAGGTGAGAAGTTGATATGTCGGTTAAGCTCATCCTACTGCCTTACGTTCACCGAAGTGTGGGGGAACCAAAGGCAGGTTCGTGCCTAAGGTAACGGAGTATGTAGAAGGTAGCACAGCCGTAATAAGTCCGTTAATGGCAAAGCCAAAACCGCTGATGCTACTTTCAACTCCGGGGTCACCAGTTGTAAGGACAGTGAGACAAGCGTCACCAAGATCAACTGATACTTTATTTGAATGCGCACGGAAATACATTACAAGGTGCGGACGGAAACGTAGGATGACGTTGGCTCCAAGTCAGATTGAAGTGCCCGCCAAAATATATGTGTTTTCTTACACTTACAAATATATGAATTATGGGTTAACAAAAACATGTTATGAAACGATACATATATCAAAATGTAGCTCTGGTAGAGCGGAATATATATACATAGGACACCACAGTGTGGCGAAGAGAGAATTTAAATAAATAAGTAGTTTGTCGATTTTCTGGACGACGAAGGGATCGGTGTCCTTACAGACCCTTTGTATAGTAAAAGCTTCCGGTAAATATATGATACTTAAATTTCTAGCCAAATACACTAGCTATTTATTTTTCCTACTCTCTGTATTTTGTTTGATTCATTTATGACCATGAATATTGGGGCAAACCACAAGTTCATGAGTCACACCCCCCCCCCCCACCAATGAAAACAAATATGGGGCATCACAGTGTGAAACGTGTGTTTTGGGTGGGGGGAAACTTAAAAACTATAGGGATTCTCATTTTTTTTAATGGGGCGCATTTGCACAGACTCGTATGGGTGCCCTTTTAGCTCGGAAAAAAGTTTCCTACTAGCTGATTGGTTAGAATTATTTTGTCCAACCAATCAGCGATTAGGAAACTTCGAGCTAAAAGGACACACCATCGAATCGTGAAAATGCGCCTCATTAAAAAGAAAAAAAAAGTGACTATAGTGATTTGCAGTAATGATACTGATCAGGTATGCATAATAAACACAAGATAATTAATTGGAAAGATATATGGTGTAGAGTGTCTGTAAGTGGCTGGTAATGAAAGTATCATTATTATCTATGATTCACATCACGTCCATCTGATGGTCTTAGCTTTTCCATGGGTCGCTACGCTCGCAAAATACAGTAAACATAATTTTAATTTTCGGGCAAGCGCTACGTGGATGTCATTGTTTCGGGAAATTTTTTTGCTTTCAGGTGACCAATGATAGTTGTTTACTGAACGGGGAGCGTTTTCAACATAATCAATTACCGGAATAGATGGAATTGAACTAAATTTCAAGAAACATCGTAGCCTACTCCCCTTTTGGAGACATCTTTTTGTGATGGTAGTCAGGCTGGAATTAAAAGGAAGGGTGGAAAAAATGACTGTTGTAGAACCATATCCGGGAACTTGCTCATAAATATTTGAAGGCTCTTAATTTGTTAAAGATCAATAATGGACTTAGACTCCAGAATAGCGTTGATATTTTATTCAATTGAAACGTAAGTTGATATGTCCCAGCTTCCATTAATCATAATGAGAAAAACGCCAAGGTTTCCAGGGCACATCCATTTTTTATAGAAGTATTCCTTTCTAGAGCAGGGCACCCTATTTCACACGCATGTCCTTTTCAGGGGGGGGGGTGGCTATACACGGCCGTACACTGTTATGATTTTGATTTTTTATCTTATTACTCACTCTCCCTGCACTGTTAATAGACCAACCTGTGTTATAAGGGTAGCTGATGCTTTATCATGTTTGAATTCTTGTGACGTTCTTGCTCGCAAGTCGCTGTATATAAACTCGATGATTGTTTAATAAAGTTAAGTTGCATTTACCTCGTTTCTCAGTAACAACCTAATAGCTTGCTCGCACAACGGTGCCCAGCAGTGTCAGTTCTTTCCCGGCTGCCCCCTCACTGCTGTGCCCAAAGGCGTGGGAGCGTCTTTCCAGGTGGGGGCAGGTGGCTAAAGTTTTAAAAGGGACTGACACTGGGGGATCTGGGGACCCTTCGCCCCCCACCCCCCAAAAAAAAAATATTACAAGGAAACAGCCTTTGGTGCGATTTCCTGGCATCTGACAGTAGATTGTAGCAAAAACAAAATCATACTTTTTGGATGATTTTTATGTGACCAATTACAATTTGTGCATAATGACCATCATAAAATATCAGTAGATTTACTTTATAAATTCACCGAAAACATGCTAACGATGTGAGTTCTTCACTATAAACTCATCCTAATATAGATCAAGTTTGGGCTATCAGTTTTCTAATCCTATTATGTTTTACTTATGATTTTTATCTATCATTAGTTTTTCAGTTCCAACTTCATCTTTGAAATTTGAACAGCTTTTATATTCTTAATTTCCTCAAATATCTAGTTTATAGAAGATCATTATATAGAGTTTTGATTGATAATTCTGTTATTTGTCTTTAGTTTTAAACTATGGTGACAAAGTATGAAGATGAAACCTTACAAACAAAGTAGGCTACTCCATACACTTGATAATACTACATTGGTCATAAGAAAATCAAAGTTTTTGAAATTTCTTTCCATTAGCAAAACTATATATATATATATATATATATATATATATATATATATATATATATATATATATATATATATATATATATATGTATATATATATATATATGTATGTATATATATATATATATATATATATATATATATATATATATATATATATATATATATATATATATATATATATATATATATATATATATATATTTGAGCTCAGGCCATGTCGTCGTGATGGAAGTTCCTTCATTAGTAGCGTCCTAGGTATATTTGACTACAGTGATATATCCCAGAGAATTTATCAAAGGCATCCAGAATTCAAACTCCTGGAACGAATATCCCTTAAAATTTTAGAAAGGGGTATCGCGTAATATCAGAGGACGTATTCTTGTCACGTCTCATAGCTATCTACACCCCTAATAGCGCTTTCGCTTCGAGGGGAAAAGTGGCAAGAATAAAGGAGAGTCGTTAAAGAGGCGACGCTCCTACCGTACTGTAAATAGTGCGCCAAATCGCCACCGCGCGGCGCCACCAAGCCATTCTTTCTCTTGTAGCTTCGTTGACCGGTGTTATCCCGTGTTATCTCTCGCTATTTTGGAGTTATTTGTCGCTATGATGTCTTCACCAGCCTCATCAGCTTCTGGAAAGTTAAGTAATATCTTTGAATTGTGTAAATGTAAGCTCTTGCCAGTTTTTCTTTTCGATTGAGATCGTAATTAACGTAACAAGAGCTGTTGCCAGCCGGATGGCGTCATGGACGCGGTCGTTCTTTCTGTACATTTAGTTAGTCAGAACGACCTTTTCCCGGCATTATTTGCTTTAATAACTTTAGCTATTTAGAAATTTTAGCTAGGGATTCTTATATTATGTCATTGTTGTCGTGGATTTGGCTATTTATGATCGAGTCTCACGAGTGCTAGGCTTCCTATCCTAGGCACCTACACACTTCATGCATTATATAACCTTCCTGGTAAAGTTTTATTGAAGCTCAGGCAACATTTTATACATCTAAGATATTACTGTTTTAAATTTTTCCTCTTCCAAGATAGTATACAAGAGAGTTTCGGTGAACGATTCATACATGTTGTAAGGACACCGCTCCCTTCATCGTCCAGAAAATCAACAAACTGTTTATTTATTTGAATTCTTCTTTCGCCACACCGTGATTTCCCATGTATATGTATTCCGCTCTATCAGAGCTACATTTTGACATATGTATCATTTCATTACATGTTTCTGTTAACTCATAATTCGTATATTTGTAAGTGAAAGAAAACACATATATTTTGGCGGGAAATTCAATCTGATTTGGCGCCAGCGCCATCCTACCTTTCCGTCCGCACCTTGTAATATACTCCCACGCACATTTGAATAAAGTATCAGTTGATCTTGGTGACGCTTGTCTCACTGTCCTTACAACTGGTGACCCCGGAGTTGAAAGTAGCATCAGCGGTTTTGGCTTTGCCATAAACGGACTTATTACGGCCGTGCTACCTTCTCTATACTCCGTTACCTTAGGCGTGAGCCTGCCTTTGGTTCTCCCACACTTCGGTGAATGTAAGACAGTAGGATGAGCTTAACCGACATACCAACTTCTCACCTCTTCGCCGACTCGTCGTCTGGCCACGATGCAGGAAGCAACACGCCCATCGCACCCAACGGCCTCGCCTCCACGCCCAAAGTCAAACTGCCGCCCTTTTCTCAACACAACACCGCTTCCTGGTTCCTGAGAGCAGACGTACTCTTCCGTGTCGCTAGACTCAGCGACTCCTGCGCCAAGGCTGACATTGTTCTCACCTCCATACCTGAAGAGGTATTCGACAAGATTTCCCCATGGCTCGACGCCCAGGTCGGCCAAGTTTCATACGACGACCTGAGAACGAAACTCATCGGTATCTACTCCCTCTCCGTCTCAGCAAGGGCACAGAAAGTCCTGGACCTCGCCGGCAAGCCCATGGGTGACACCTCTCCTGTCGAGGCGTGGGACGAGTTAACCGGCCTGCTTATGCTCCCCGAAACAGACAGCAACAGCCGACGACGTGAGATTAGCTTATCTCGCGAGATCTTTCTTCAACGCCTACCACAGGACGTAAGGGCCCGATTGACAGACGCCGACACGCTCCCGATGAACGAACTCCTGTCGAAGGCTCAGAAGCTCCACGAGGCCTCCAAAGCATCTCGCCTCGGAGCATCATCGTCAACACCGCCTCCGTTCTTCTCCTTCAGCTGCTGCTCTTCCATAGACTCCTCGGCAACGGCCCCTGAGGACGACGAGATCAACGTTCTATCAAGAAAGAAACCGCCGCAACCAACACGACCGAACCCTAGGACTAACTCAGCATGGTGCTTCTACCACCAACTGTTCGGCAGCGACGCCAAGAAATGTAGAGCACCATGCAGTTTCCCTAGAAGACGACGCCAGACGCATCCACCTGCCACCATCGCAGCCGCAGGTAACCAAAACAAGAATGGTTTCTATATCCTCAATACCATTTCCAACCGTAGACTCATGGTAGACAACGGCGCAATGCAGTCAACGTTCCCACCTTCCAAGTCCGACCTAGACCGTGGTCCCGACAAAAACGCTCCCTCACTCATCGCCGCCAACGGATCTCCCATACGGTGCTATGGGATTAGGACCCTCAAGATATCTATCATGGGCCGTTCGTATTCTTGGCCCTTCGCCATCGCTGACGTCAATCGCCCCCTTCTCGGTGCGGATTTCCTCGCCCACCACTGACTCCTCGTCGATGTCGCTAACAAACGTCTCATCGACACGGGAACCTGCCAGTCCCGTGCCCTAGAACACGGCCCTGCAACAGTGTCCGTATCCGCCAAAACGACGCACCCCTACGCCGACCTCCTACAAGAATTTCCCGAGGTTTTCAAGCCCGAGCTCCGACACTCGCCAGGTTCCCCGACCAAGCACGGGATCTACCACCACATCACAACGATAGGACCTCCTACTCACGCCAAATTCCGCCGCCTCTCGCCCCAGAAACTGAAGGATGCCAAACGCGCCTTTGAGGACATGGAATGCATGGGTATCTGTAAGAAAGCATCGAGCCCCTGGGCATCGCCCCTACACATGGTAAAAAAGCCGGACGGGTCCTGGAGACCTTGCGGCAACTACAGGCGCCTCAACCTCATCACAACGCCCAATCACTACCCGCTGCCCAACATGCAGGACCTAACGAACGCGTTGCACGGCGCGAAGTATTTTACCAAGACGGACCTCCTCAAGTCTTACTTCCAGGTCCCCGTATTTCTGGAAGACATCCCGAAAACTGCCATTGTAGTGCCGTTTGGATCCTACACCTTCGCATACTCAACCTTCGGTCTACGCAACGCCGGGGCGACCTTCCAACGACTAATGGATATCATTCTGGGTGACCTACCTTTCTGCGTCTGCTACGTCGACGACATCCTGATATTCTCGAAAACCAAGGAGGAACACCGGAGGCACGTCCGCACCGTCCTCAAACGCCTACAGGAGAACGGCCTGGTCGTACGTTTTGACAAATGCACGTTCGGTGCGGAAGGAGTGGATTTCCTTGGTCACCGCGTATCCTCGTGCGGGGTGAAACCCATGACAAGCAAGGTCGATGCCATCAGAAAGTTCCCAATACCTACGACCATCCGCCAACTTCAGGAGTTCCTGGGGATGGTCAATTACTACAGGCGCTTCATCCCCAACATCGCACAAACCCAGTCACCCCTCAACAACGTCCTGAAAGGAAAAGCGAAAAAACTCGAGTGGGGTTTGCCCCAGCAACAGGCATTCACCCGGACGAAGGATGCCCTCGCGAATTCCACCACCCTGGCTCATTTCGACGACAACGCGCCCCTGCGACTAACGACCGACGCCAGCAACGTCGCCTGTGGGGCTGTGCTGGAACAACTCGTCGATGGTTCTCCTCGACCGCTGGCATTCTTCAGCAAGAAATTGAAACCCGCCGAAACAAGATACAGCACCTTCGATAGGGAACTCCTCGCCGTCTGCCACTTCAGGCACATCTTGGAGGGCACTCCCTTCACAATCGCGACGGACCATCAACCCCTCGTACACGCTTTCACGAAATCGACAGACACATGGTCCTCCCGACAACAACGTCATCTCGCAACAATCGCCGAATTCGGGTGCACCATACGTTACGTCCGAGGAAAGAAAAACCCAGTCACGGACGCCCTTTCAAGGATTGAAATTGACGCAATCCACCTGGGAATCGACTACGCCAATCTCGCAACCGAACAACGCACCGACCGAGAAGCACAGGATCACCTGACGGGGCCATCCACGCTCAAGATAAGTGCGATTCCCCTCGGACTAGCAGGAGTAACTATTCTTTGCGACACCAGCACCGGCTGCCCACGTCCCTGGATACCAGCCTCCTGCAGAAGGAAAATATTCGATATCATCCATGGACTTTCACACCCCTCAGGACGCACCACCGCTCGCCTTCTGTCTGAAAAGTTTGTCTGGCCAGGGATAAAAAAGATCGCCCGGGAATGGGCGAAGTCATGCATCAACTGCCAGTCAAGCAAAGTCAGCCGTCACACTGAATCGGGGGTAGGCGATTTCCCCCAGCCAAAAAGACGTTTCGGTCACATACACATCGACGTCGTGGGACCATTGCCCCCTTCTGGATCTGCTCGCTACCTGCTTACGATCATCGATCGCTCCACGAGGTGGTTGGAGGCATCACCGATGACCGAAGCTACGACTCAAGCATGCGCCGAAGCCTTCCTGTCAAGCTGGGTGAGCAGGTTTGGCGTTCCTGACGACATCACGACAGACAGAGGTCCCGCCTTCCTCTCAGAAATATGGCTCGCTTTGGCGAACCTGATGGGGACGACGCTCCACAGCACCACGGCATACAACCCCGCGGCAAACGGCATGGTCGAAAGAACTCACCGCGCCCTCAAGGCGTCCCTGATGGCGAGCTGCACCGACGGGGACTGGAAATCACGACTTCCTTGGGTACTCCTCGGCCTTCGCACCGCCCCTCGCGCAGACGGCGAACCTTCGCCCGCCGAAAAGGTTTACGGGGAGGCGCTCGCAGTTCCTGGCGAATTCTTTCCCTCATCAACTGACGACACGCAGCTGGATCACCTAAGGGACATCGCCAGGAAGTTCAGGCCATGTCTCGAAACTTACCAGGACAGAACCAAGCACTTCAAGCCAAAAAACCTGGATGACTGCGGGTACGTTTTCGTCTGTGTCGACGCTCATCGACAACCACTAACTAGACCTTATCGAGGCCCCTACCGGGTAATTAAGAAGACAACGAAAGCCTTCCTTCTCGATGTCCATGGCCAAGAGGACTGGGTCTCAATAGACCGCGTGAAACCAGTGTTTCTCGAAGGAAGTGAAACCGCCTCCGCCGGACCTGGCAGATCCAGAGTGCCACCTCACAACAAGGCGCCCAACGAAAGAAAAATCATCAAATGACGACAAGAGGAAGAGATCCTTACGCTGACCGCCGGCGCGCCCCTCCGTTCAAAAACAAGAGGAACCCTCCGACGCCCGAAAAGATACGAAGATTGATCATCAGCCCTCTACGCCGCCCGATGTCTTGGGGGGGGGGGGGGAGTACTTGTAAGGACACCGCTCCCTTCATCGTCCAGAAAATCAACAAACTGTTTATTTATTTGAATTCTCCTTTCGCCACACCGTGATTTCCCATATATATGTATTCCGCTCTATCAGAGCTACATTTTGACATATGTATCATTTCATTACATGTTTCTGTTAACTCATAATTCGTATATTTGTAAGTGTAAGAAAACACATATATTTTGGCGGGCAATTCAATCTGACTTGGCGCCAGCGCCATCTTACCTTTCCGTCCGCACATTGTAATATACTCCCACGCACATTTGAATAAAGTATCAGTTGATCTTGGTGACGCTCGTCTAACTGTCCTTACAATGTCCCCATTGCTCTTGTATTGTCTTTTAAGGGGAGACTGACACCTCCTATACCTTTTAAGTCGATACTAATCTCCTAGGAGATTTAAGAGCAAACCCCCTTCCCTCTGATTAGCCTAGGCTATCCTCAGTTTGTTTTGCTGTGAACTGAGTTCTGGCAAAGTTTTACTAAGGCGTTTCGTTTTCTTTCTCCTAACCACTGAGTCGGTTTTGAGTTTAGAACGGGACATCAAAGTAATAAGTCTGTGTTAGGCATCTTACTGTCTTGGTGAAATGATTTCCCATGTCAGGTTAAGCTGCCTTTACAGGAGGCTAGACCTCCCTAGTCCATACGTGGAGGGTTTTGTATGACAATCCCTCCTTCCTTGATCTAGCAGACAGCCCTGTGCTGGTAGATCCTAGACCGAAGAAATGACTTCTTCACTGCCTAAGGTCTCTGGTACAAGATTCTGTTCTCTTGTGAGATTGTGTCCTGGGTGCCGCTCTCTCACTTGACTAACCCAACCTGGGGAAATGTTTTCTCCAACCTGAGGTTACTCCATGAGATCAGAATCCTTTAAGTTGGGTGGTGCCTTCGGGCATTACCTTACTTATAGGACATCTACCCCCTCCCCTCTGTCTCTTTCGTGTTAGATGAGCCATCACCCTCCCTGGCCGTCATTCTACATTTGACCCTAAGGATTATTTGTAGAACTGGCCTGAGGTTCCCTGTCTGCCGCCAGCCAAGCCGGCTGCCGGCAGGTACCCTCGTATTCTTTAGAGTGTTCTTCAGTCCTCCCTTGGACTGCCTTCCATAGCCCATGTGGATGGGATATGGTTGGGTGGAAGGCCGAATGCAATTCCCCCTTCCACTTGAACCCTCATTCTGGATGTAGGCCGGCAAGGCTGAGCCTTTGCCTTCCTCCATCCTCTCTTTTTCTCTGGCTTCATTTTACTGGACCATGTCGATTGTCTGCCGGCCGGCAGTTGCTCTGCCGCCGCTTACCGTGGGTGTCGCTGATCGACGACCCGACAATAGACATACTGTACTGGAACTGGCTGCCAGCTACCGACTGCCTGCTACTGAGTTGCCAGCCGGCAGCCAGCCACCCATAACCTGGACATTTGCCGCCAGCTGCCGCCGGGTCCTACTTCATGGAAGGATCCTCGGCTGCCGGCCGGCAGAACCGCTGCCGGCGGCCTGCCGTCCATTACTTCGAAGACAGTAACTGCCTTCAATAGCCCAGAATAGACCAGCATATGCCGGCTGGCCCGGCATATGCCTGCAGGCCCGGCATGTGCTGGCAGGCCCGGCAGGACTGGCGGCATGCTACCGACAGTCAGTGCTGTAGCCCAAATGTTTTTCCAACCTACAAAGTGCTTCATGGGCAGCCTATTGTGAGACCTTCACATATATGAGAGTGATTCTCTCTACTAGTTAATGGTTATTAACCATTATTGTTTTTAATCCCCAATATTGAACCTAGAAGATTGTGTTAAGAAGACTGTCTATATCAAATTCGTTAAGAATTTAGTGTTCAATATCGGAGGAGGTCATAGCAATGGGCTGGACAGGAAACACATGTAGGTGTCTTTCCTATCTCTAGCTTACCCTATCCAAGCTGATATTATTAATAATATGTATGCTGAAATCTGAGAATTTCACCGAATACTTATATGCTTTTCTTTCTTTACAAGAGGAGCATCCCGAGTGCGGGAACAACTTTTCCAGGGTCCGTAGTAAGAACTTCTACGGCCATGGCATGTGCAGGGCCCATGCTCGCTGCGCAGTCACCAAGGGGGCTCTCAAGTACTGGGACCTACAGTACTTGAGGTAAATCCTCCAACCAGCACTCAAAGTGAGATGCTACCGGTAGGAGGGAGACTTTTCCTCTTCCGGGATCGTTGGACCTTCGATCCCTGGGCCTACAGCCTAATCAAGAACGGACTAGGGTGGAGTTGGAGCTCAACTCCACCAAACTTCCCTCAATTCTTCCAACACTCAACCCCTATATTGGAAGAATATGTTCAGGAACTCTTGAACAAAAGAGTAATAAGGAAGGCAAAGTCCATCAGATTCCAAGGAAGGCTATTTTGTGTTCTGAAGAAGGACTCGGAAAAGCTCAGAGTCATTCTGGATTTATCACCACTCAACAAGTTCATAGTGAACTACAAGTTCAAAATGCTGATGCTTCAACACATCAGGACCCTTCTGCCCAAACGGGCATACACAGTCTCCATAGACATGACGGATGCGTACTGGCACGTTCTGATCAGCCGTCAAGTTTCCCCCTACCTGGGATTCAAACTACAAAGAAGACAGTATGTCTTCAGAGCCATGCCCTTCGGACTAAACATAGCTCCAAGGGTATTCACCAAGCTTGCGAATGCAGTCATTCATCAACTACGCCTAAAGGGAATCCAGGTGGTAGCCTACTTGGACGACTGGCTGGTGTGGGCAGTATCCGAGGAAGAGTGCATGCAAGCCTCCAAGGAAGTGATCCGGTTCCTGGAACACTTAGGATTCAAGATCAACTTGGAAAAATCTCGACTATCTCCAGCTCAAAAGTTTCAGTGGCTGGGCGTCCACTGGGAAGAGGAAAGAGATAGCAGGATCTGTCAAAAGACTCCTTCAATCCGCCAGGATATCAAGAAGGCAACAGTAGAGAGTGTTGGGGTCCCTCCAGTTTGCCTCAGTGACAGATCCAGTATTGAGAGCACAATTAAAAGATGCATCAGGAGTTTGGAGAAAATACGCATCAAACGCTCGAAGAGATCTACAAAGACCGATACCCAATCGTCTGCGATCACTACTCAAGCCATGGTCGGAGGCCAAAAACCTAAGGAACAATGTACCCTTACAACCACCTCCACCGTCAGTCACCGTTCACACGGATGCCTCAAAAGAAGGGTGGGGAGGTCACTCTCATCATCGGAAAGCCCAAGGAACCTGGTCTCCCCTCTTCAAAACCTTCCACATCAATTTTCTGGAAGCCATGGCAGTTTTTCTCTCTCTGAAGAAACTGAAACTCCGCTGCTCAATCCACATCCGTCTGGTTCTAGACAGTGAAGTCATAATGAGATGCCTAAACTGACAGGGCTCGAGATCGCCTCACATAAACCAAGTGATACTGGCCATCCTCCGTCTAGCGGAGAAGAAGAGATGGCACTTGTCAGCAGTCCACCTTCAAGGGTTCCGTAATGTGACAGCGGACGCTCTATCCAGGATCAACCCGATAGAGTCAGAATGGTCCCTAGACGCAAGATCATTCTCCTTCATATTACGCAAAGTCCCAGGACTGCAGATAGACCTCTTCGCAACGAGCGACAACAGGAAGCTACCCCGGTACGTAGCCCCGTACGAGGATCCTCTAGCGGAAGCAATGGATGCAATGTCCATAGATTGGAACAGATGGTCCAAGATCTACCTATTCCTTCCAACCAACCTTCTGCTGAAAGTCCTCGACAAACTGAGATCCTTTCGAGGGACAGCAGCAATAGTGGCCCACAAGTGGCCCAACAGCGTCTGGTTCCCTCTAGTAACGGAACTACGCCTGAAGCTGATCCCATTGCCAGACCCAGTTCTGACTCAGCAAGTGCAGAAATTGACTGTCTCAGCTTCATCAGAGAAAACCCAGAACCTTCATCTCATGATTTTCTCGCCTTAGCGGTCAAGAAACGGTTTGGGATTTCTAGGGATAGTATCAACTTCTTAGAAGAATACAAGTCAAAATCAACAAGAAGACAATATGAGTCTTCCTGGAAGAAGTGGGTGGCCTTTGTCAAGGCGAAGAAACCTAAGGAGATTTCTACGGATTTCTGTTTGTCCTTCTTCATCCATCTTCACGAACAAGGTTTAGCAGCCAATAAGATTACTACATGTAAATCTGCCCTAGCCAGACCAATGCTTTATGCCTTCCAGGTAGACTTTTCCAATGAAATCTTCAACAAGATTCCTAAAGCCTGTGCTAAACTTCGGCCCGCAGCTCCTCCAAAGCCCATTTCATGGTCTTTGGATAAGGTTCTTCACTTAGCATCAACCCTGAACAATGAAGATTGCTCGCTGAAAGACTTGACTCAAAAGGTGATATTTTTATTTGCACTAGCCTCAGGAGCCAGAGTTAGCGAAATAGTGGTCCTCTCAAGGGATGATGGCCACATTCAGTTCACAGACAGCGGAGAACTGAACCTCTTTCCGCACCCGACATTTCTCGCCAAGAACGAGCTGCCCACTAAGAGATGGGTCCCTGGAGAATCTGCCTTCTGAAGGAAGAAGCATCCCTCTGCCCAGTGGAATGCCTAAAGGTCTATCTTCGTCGAACTTCAGACTTTAAGGGAGGTCAGCTTTTCAGGGGAGAGACTTCCGGTTCAACGTTATCCTTGAAACAGGACGACATGGCTACCTCACCCAAAAATAGATTTTTTGCTTCGCTCAAAATCCGTTATATATATATATATATATATATATATATATATATATATATATATATATATATATATATATATATATATACATGAATATATATATATATATATATATATATATATGTATATATGTATATATATATATATATATATATATATATATATATATATATATATATATATATATATATATATATATATATATATATATATATAAATATACACCAAGGCACTTCCCCCAATTTTGTGGGGTTAGCTGACATCAAACAAATTAAAAAAAAAGGTGGGACCTTTCTTCTCTACGCTCCTCCCAGCCTAACGAGGGACTCAACTGAATTTGCCTATTGACGCAAAGGTCTTCTGTTAGATTTCGCCAGTCATTTCTATCTTGAGCTTTTAAATCTCTCTTGGGGAATCCAAAGAGCATAACTAAACCATCTCCATCTGCCCCTCATCGTGATGTCATCCACCTATGGCACTTGGGTAATCTCTCTTATAGTTTCATTTCTAATCCTGTCCTGCCATTTAACTCCCACTATCCTTCTGAGGGATTTGTTCTCAAATCTACAAAATCTGATGGACATTGTTTCATTGTCATACCATGACTCATGTCTATACAGTACCACCGATCTCACTAAACTGATATATATATATATATATATATATATATATATATATATATATATATATATATATATATATATATATACATATATATATATATATATATATATATATATATATATATACATATATATATATATATATATATATATATATATATATATATATATATATATATATATATATATATGTGTAAAAATCACAGGAAAACGTGATGCTCAGATGCAGAAGAACCACAGGGAAAATGAAAATACGAAATATACGCTCAAGTCCTGACTAGTTTCGTGATACTTCTTCAGAGGACTGAAGAAGTATCACGAAACTAGTCAGGACTTAAGCGTATATTTCGTATTTTCATTTTCCCTGTGGTTCTTCTGCATATATATATATATATATATATATATATATATATATATATATATATATATATATATATATATGTATATATATATATATATATATATATATATATATATATATATATATATATATATATATATATAGCCTGATTTTGAAGTGTAATTTCAGGCAATTTGATTTTCAAATTTTATTCAACCTAGCCATTGTCTGATTTTCTTTTTTCAATCTTTCATTAAACTCCAATTCTAAAGACCCTGTATTAGAGATCATAGCTCCTAAATATTTAAATGATTCTACCTCATTAATCCTTTCTCCCTCCAATGATATTTAATCTTCCATTGCATACTCCGTTTTCATCATCTCTGTCTTTCTTCTATTTATCTTAAGCCCAACCTCATGAGATATTCCATGCATTTTGGTGAGCAAGCATGCAAATCCTGTGGTCTTCTGCTAATGAGGACAGTGTCATCAGCATACTCTAGGTCAGCAAATGTCCTATAACCAATCCAGTCAAATGCTTCTTCCCATCTCCAACCATTCTATGCATTCAAAATCCATGACGAGGATAAATAACATAGGTGACAACACATTCCCATGGAGTACTCCACTGATCATTGGAAATTCATTCGATAGGACTCCACTACCAATAACCGCACTTACTATGCTCATGAACAGACTTAATCAAATTTACATATTTAAGAGGAACTCCATAGTAATGCAGGACTCTCCACAAAATTGGCCGGTGCACACTATCAAATGCTTTTTCATAGTCCACAAATGCCATCATCAGTGGATTCCTACATTTTACATATTGCTGTATAACATGTCATAAAATTAATATTTGGTCAGTACAACTTCTACCTTTTTCTAAATCCCGCTTGTTCATCTCTCAGCTTTTGGTTTATTTTTGGTATTATTTTTGATTTTTTGAATTGTTATTTCTTAATAGATATATATATATATATATATATATATATATATATATATATATATATATATATATATATATATATATATATATATATATATTCTATAAAGAAATAACAATTCAAAAAATCAAAAATAATACCAAAAATAAACCTCTTGAAATTTAAATCTGAACGATGGCAACCCTCTCTGCTAACTCCGCCGACCTCGTCTTGTAACATTAAAAAAAAAATAAGTTTAGTCGAGAACCTTCATACCTCTTCTACCCATGTGAAAACATGATACAATCCTTCGTGTTTGCCATATAGCATACCTTTTAACAAGTTTACATAAGACTTTGTAACCAAACTACGTGAAATAGAAATTGAATTCTTTAAAAAAATGTAAATTTGCATATAGAGAACCGAATGAAAATATAACTAAATGAATGACGACAGTCTCAAATAATTTACATACATATACTTCATCCTGCAAGAGTGGGACCAACCTTACGAGCTGGCTTTACATCTCATAAATCCACAAATGAAATACGTGAATAGAAAAATTTATTTTCATGTTAGACCAGCTTCGTACATATATATATATATATATATATATATATATATATATATATATATATATATATATATTTCAAATAAGCCATATATATTAATACATTAAAGTCTGGATTCTCTTAACGACCTCGGGATCAGAGCCCAAGGCGGAACCGCCCAAAGACTATGATATCGGACCGGCGGGGATTTGAACCCTCGTCCAGGATATCTGTATGCCAGTGACCATACCACTCCGCCACGAAGAAAGATAAAAGTCAATGACAATTCTTCTATACATATACCTGTCAAATTCAGGTTTTCTGTACTTAGAATTGAAATCAACCCATCTTCACCATCGTAGCTAATTGGTAGGTTTGGGACTTGGCATTCGATTAATGATAAGTTTTTTGCACATTTAAACGTGTTTCTTTCATATTTCAAATAAGCCATACATATTAATACATTAAAGTCTGGATTCTCTTAACGACCTCGGGATCAGAGGCAGAGCCCAAGGCGGAACCGCCCAAAGACTATGATATCGGACCGCTGATATCATAGTCTTTGGGCGGTTCCGCCTTGGGCTCTGATCCCGAGGTCATTAAGAGAATCCAGACTTTAATGTATTAATATGTATGGCTTATTTGAAATATGAAAGAAACACGTTTAAATGTGCAAAAAATTTATCATTAACCGAATGCCAAGTCCCAAACCTACCAATTAGCTACGATGGAGAAGATGGGTTGATTTCAACTCTAAGTACAGAAAACCTGAATTTGACAGGTATATGTATAGAAGAATTGTCATTGACTTTTATCTTTCTTCGTGGCAGAGTGGTATGGTCACTGGCATACAGATATCCTGGACGAGGGTTCAAATCCCCGCCGGTCCGATATCATAGTCTTTGGGCGGTTCCGCCTTGGGCTCTGATCCCGAGGTCGTTAAGAGAATCCAGACTTTAATGTATTAATATATATGGCTTATTTGAAATATGAAAGAAACACGTTTAAATGTGCAAAAAATTTATCATATATATATATATATATATATACATATATATATATACAGTTTTGCTAAAGAAAAGCATTTTAAAAACTTCGATTTTTATAACCAATGCAGTGCTAAGTCTATGGAATAAATCTCTATTGTGAGATTTTCCTTTTTATGTCTTTTCACATTAATTTAAAACCAAAGACAAATAAAATAATTATGAATTAAAATATTATATGAATGTATTCTGTAAAATAGAAATTACACGAAATTAGAAATATAAAAGCCGTTAAAGATTTAAAGTTAAAATGGGAACTGAAAAGCAAATAATTGATTTAAGAAATCACAAGTAAAATCATTACAGGCTTAGAAATCTGATAATCCTAACTTGATAAATATTGGAATAATTTTATAGCAAAGAATTAACATGGTTAGGATGTTTTTGTTAAATTAGTCCAGTAGCCTTAACGGTATTTCATGAAAATCATTGTGTATATATAAATTGTAATTGGTCCAAAGGAAATCGTCCAAAAAATATGATTTTACTGTTGCTGCAATCTGCTGTCAAATGCCAGGAAATCGCATCTAAGGGTGTTTCCTCGTAAACAAAAAAATTCTGGGGGAGAACGCCCAGACACCCCGCCGTCAGTGCCTTTTCAAATTTCCCCCCCCCCCCCACACACACACTCGAAAACATGCTCCTACTCCTGTACATGTGACGTTAGATCTCTCTCTCTCTCTCTCTCTCTCTCTCTCTCTCTCTCTCTCTCTCTCTCTCTGCTATCATTTTCAACTTGATCAAATTTCCTTCCGCAGAAATTCATCGAATATCAGTCTCAACACATCCCTTTCTGCTTTCATGCCTTCAGTTTGTGGGTCAAGATGCTTTAAGCCCTAGGGCTCCAACAAGGAGAAATAACCCAGAGAGGAAATGAAATAAGGAAACAAACAAATGATATGAGAAATAATGAACAATTAGAATAAAATATTTCCCAAATAGTAACAATAGCAAAACACATATTTCATAACTGAACTATAAAAAGGCTTGTGTCAGCCTGTTCAACATAACATTTGCTGTAAGTTTGAACTTTTGAAGTTCAGCCAATTCAACTACCTGATTATGATCATTCCACAACCTGAGCATAGCTAGAATGAAACTCCTGGAATACTGTGTAGTATTGAGCCTCATGATGGAGAAGGCCTGACTATTAGAATTAACTGCATGCCTAGTATTATGAACAGGATGGAATTGTCCAGGAAGGTCTGAATGTAAAGGATGATCCGAATTCTGAAAAATCTTATACAACATGCATAACGAACAAATTGAACGACGGTGCCAGATATTAATATCTACATCAGGAATGAGAAATTTAATAACCCGTAAGTTCCTGTCCGACAAATTAAGATGAGAATCAGCAGCTAAAGACCAGACAGGAGAAAAACACTTGAAACGAGGTTGAATGAAAGAATTAAAACACCTCTTCAGAATAAATTGATCGCTGAAAATCTTTAAAGCCTTTCTCAATAAGCCATACTTTGTGCAATTGAAGAAAACACAGACCTAATGTGTTTCTCAAAAGTAAATTTGCTATCAAGAATTACATCTAAAATTTTAAAAGAGCCATGCAGAGTTAAAGAAACATTACCAATGCTGGGGTCCAGATGTTGAGGAGCCACTGTCCTTTACATACTTACTGTCACACTTTGAATTTAGTTTGGATTCAACTTCATACCCCATAATTTGCACCATGAACTATTTTTAGCTAGCTCTGTATTAAGGGATGGAAGCACAGCAGTCTCCCACCTGTTATTACCTTAAGGATGAATTGCTTATGAGGAAGCATAGACCCGCTGATATCCCTGGGAATGCCAAATTGGGATATACCAATAGATATTGATTCCCGCACCGTTGAGAAGACAGGTGATCGCCGTAGCGCACGAAATAGGACATATGAGGATAAGGAAGACAACGGAGACTATTATGAAACACTTTTTCTGGCCTGGCATGCATAAGGACGTGAACCAGTTTTGCCGAGCATGTCATTTATGTCAGATGGCTGGAAAGCCAAACGAGTACATGAAGAAAGTTCCCTTACACCCGATAGAAGTGCAAGGAGACCCCTTCAGCAAGGCAATGATCGACAGACATTGTGGGACCTTTACCAAAAACGAAAAAAGGTCACGAATATATGTTTACCTTGATGTGTCCAGTGATGAGATACTCTGAAGCCATTATCCATCAGGAACAGCAGTGCCAAAATTATCGCCGAGAAGTTACTAAACCTTTTTACTAAGTTTGGTATTCCGGAAATTGTTCAAAGTGACCGAGGAACGAATTTCCCGTCAAAACTGTTTAAGGACGTAATGAAACTGTTGGATGTGAAACTACAACTATCAACTGCTTATCATCCAGCAACCCAAGATGCATTAGAGAAGTTTCATCAAACTTTGAAAAGTATGCTAACGAAGTTCTGCAACGAAACGGGGAATGAATGGGATATTGTACTACCGTTGATGTTATTTGAGGTACATAATGCTTATCAAGAAAGCATGGGATGGAGCTGGAATGAAATGGTATTTGGACGAGAGGTACGAGGATCGATTAAAATGTTAGCAGAAGAATGGAAGAACCAAGAGGAAACAGATGGAGAATATGTCAAGAATATGAGGAATAGGATTAGTGATATAAGGAAATTTCCCCTAGAAATGCTTAAAACTAGTCAAGAAAAAATGAAGTAAAGGTTTGATATGAAAAGTAAGGACAGACAGTTTTCGGTAGGACAGCAGGTATTGGTTTTCTTGCCGATAAGGACATTCCCACTCACCAACAAGTTCCAAGGACCATTCAAGATTTTGGAGATCAGTTACCTGACCCACGTTATCGAAACCTCAGGAAGAAGGAAAAGTCAAAGGAAAGTACACGTTAACCTATTGAAACCCCACTTAAGCGAAGCTTCACAGGAGTGTAAGGTGCAAATATTAGTGTGCTACTGTTGTTAACACACATTGAGTATGTTTGTTGGGATGTTGAGTCTTGAAGTAAAGTCAATCCAGTTAACTTTAAAATGGTTTATTTCTTAAAACACAACAGTGTTAACATCTCCATCACAGGAGTATAGCTGGTTTGGTCGGATGACCATTCCAGGTGAAGTATTGATAAGAACTGGCTAAAATATCTATATCACAGATATCGTATAGTTAGTTATCTCAGCATTTAAACACATAATGTAAACTCTACATTAGTCTAGGAAGACACCTGCATCCGGTGGCAACACAACTCTTTCACACGGTTCGTATTTGTGTTTATGCTTCATAAAAATGTTACATTGCTGAGATATGCAAAACGCATCCTGTTATGATCTTGTCTGACTACAGCAATTCTCACACTAGCTTCTACTGCCACAATGACGTATTACGTCATGTGTTTTAAACATGTAATATATGACTATTACACAAACTGTCCCATCCATGGAAGACGACGACGGATATGAGGTAGGGGCGGTGAGCTAAGTGAATAATTCGTGTATCATTCGGAACTTAAGTGTTTAAATATCAAATGATGTATGAATAAAGAACTTAAATTAACCACTATATTCAATTTCAACCATGATGAATCAATTTATATACAACTGGGGTGAAAAGGTAAACATTATTTCCAAAAACTAAAGGAATTGTCAATTTAATGTTTGTATTTCACCCCTTTCCTTGCCATCTCTAAGAATTTTTTTTTTTTTTTTTTTTTGGCTAGAAGTCTTTTGAACATGGCTTGAGAAACTGAGCAGTCTCGTGAAACGTTGTTTTACATTTGAAGCTCTGCTTTGACTGAGACCACTTGCAAACAGTTTCTCTCATTTGTCCAGCTGAAGTTATCATTGAAGAAACCTGAACTGTGTGAACATTGCTGCATGGAATAAAAAATATATAAGTTCTGCCTTCTTCATATTTGTTAAAGGGACCTCACATTTACAAAATAGTTTGAAATAACATTCTTCACTGTGGCTTTCTATCATCTCAGAAGTATTGATAAATGCCTCCACAATCCCATACTCTTTGACAAGTATTTATTGTGCCCGTTAGACTTAATTTTGACATTTTTTTCTTCTATGAAAGTTGTCTTCAGAGAAGTCAGAACTTTATAACTCTTTTATAAGTACCAGCCACCGGTTGAGATACTACCGCTAGAGAGTTATGGGGTCCTTTGACTGGCCCGACAGTGCTACATTAGATCCTTCTCTTTGATTACGGTTCACTTCCCCTTTGCCTACACATACACTGAATAATGTGGCCTATTCTTTACAGCTTCTCTTCTGTCCTCATACACCTAACAACACTGAGATTACCAAACAATTCTTCTTCTCTCAAGAGGTTAACTACTGCACTGTAATTGTTCAGTGGCTACTTTCCTCTTGTTAGGGGTAGAAGGGACTCTTTAGCTACGATAAGAAGCTCTTCTAGGACACTCCAAAATCCAACCATTGTTCTCTAGCCCTTGGGTAGTGCCATAGCCTCTGTACAATGGTCTTCCACTGCCTTAGATTAGAATTCTCTTGCTTGAGGGCACATTCGAGCACACTATTCTATCTAATTTATCTTTCTCTTGTTTTGTTAGTTTTTTATAGCTTATAAAGGAAATATTCATTTTAATGTTGCTACTGTTCTTAAAATATTTTATTTTTCCTTGTTTCCTTTCCTCACTGGGCTATTTTCCCTGTTGGGGACCTGGGCTTATGGCATCGTGCTTTTCCATCTAGGGTTGTGCCTTAGCAAGTAATAATAATAATAGAAAGCAATGAAGTCTGCTTAACAATTCACTGACAAATCTAGTGTAAGTTGGCTAAGCTTGGTGTTTACTGCAAAGCCCTAAAAACGGTATATGTATTTCAATCTTGACTGTAGACGTTCGATAGTTTCGACAATACCAGAAAATTTACGTGTGGGGACACCTTAACTGAAACGTATCTGATACAGAATTCAATTCACGTGTAGGGTGTAGGCCTATCCTTCTACTGTACACCACTCCTTAACACTTGAAAGACCAAGGTCCTGCACCTACCATTAACGGTCAAGCAGTCATTTTGACTGATTTTATAGAAAACTATCTGATTACCCAAAAAAATTAGTTTAATAGTTCTGTTGCTACTTTATGCCAGTTAGTATACCATATGCATTGAAATCAAGGAGGAATTACATGTTAAGGCTATGCTTAAATATATACTTTTACAAAGTATTTCCATTCTAGATAACTATAGAAATGAAAATAAAAAATATTTTTTTTTTGTTTCTTTATTGTGCTTTCTTTATAGGATTACATTTTCATAAAAAAATAAAGTTCTTCATTTCTTCCTCTAAATGAAAATGTACAATAATAGCAAAAAGTGATAAAAATTCAAAGCAAATAAAAATTATATATTATGGGAAACTTCCTCAAAATTGCAAATTCAGGTGTTACTTGGTATTAGCCAAACAACTTGTAAAATAAACATCCATATTGATTTGGGGAAATGTTTTTGCTGTTTTGATATGACAGAATTTGAATATTAGGTCTATGATGAATAACATTTATATCCTCACTTCTTGCACAATTTACAAAATACAATTTGTTTAGTTACAGCAGTGCTTTTTCCACACACATATTTCTCATATTTTTTGTAGGTCATCACGCTTTTGTTGTTTTTGCACAGGCGGATTTGGCATTGCTTCCGTTTCTTATTTGGTGTTCTACTCTCCTCTTTCAAAATCTCATCAGAATCTTCGGCACTTTCTGCCAACTCTAGATTTTTCAAAGAATATGCCAATTCCTCTGCTAATCCAAGATTAAAATCATGACGGCTTAGTTTTTTTCCCTGTGACCTCTGAATACAATATCCATGCATTGATACTTGCAAGATCAAGAATATTGTAAAATACATGAACAGGCCAACGTCTGGGAGGGCACCTTGTGGAATAATTATGCGCCATTTGGTCAAGTACGTCTACTCTAAATTTTGTTGCATTGTAATACACAACAGTTTCTGGCTTTTCCTTCTGTCCATCTCCTATTGAAACAGTGCGATGAAGTGAACTGAGTATAAAGACTGTCTTGTTTTCCTTACTTTGGTATATTGCCAAGATCGTATCCTTATTCTTCAGCAGAGGTGTATCATACAGTTGACCTTTCCATGACTTCTTTTGAGATGGAATTTCTCTAAGTGCTTTATTCTTTGTGCCAACAATGCTGGTGTTTTTTTGCTTTCAGATGTTCGGCTACCTGAAGTGATGTGAAGAAATTGTCAGTTGTAACATTTCTACCTTTCCCAGTGAATGGTTCCATTAGTCTTAGCACAAAATGAGTTGATAAGGGCTGATTTGCTGGTCGAAATTTATTTTTTCCCAAGTAAGGGAAAGCTTTTAGCATATACGTACTTTGATTCTGCATCAGCAGCAATCCAAAACTTTATTCCAAATTTGGGTGGTTTATTTCCCATTTACTGTAGGAAAGGACATCGGCATTTTGAGGGAAAAAAGTTGTTCACCAATTGTGATGTTCTCATGTGGCTTATAAGCAGCTTTGCAATTCTCAATGAATCTATCCCACACTTCAGAAATATAAGCAAACTTATCTGTACGTAAATGTTCTGACCTCATTGTTCTTATGTCAAATCTTATAAACCGCATTAGATCTTTGAATTTGTGACGTGGCATTGTATCCCTGAAAAAGGGTGGACCCTATTTTCTTGACCATAGATGATCAATTGACTGATTCTTTCCCAATATCCCACGAGCATACATGATTCCAATTACTGCTAGAATTTCTTCACGAGATACTTTGTAATTATCGTTTTTCAAGACTCTTCTGCCTTGAGCTTCAGTGCATTTCCTGATATGTTCAATGATAAAATCATCTATAAGTATCGAAAAGGCACTCATGTAGCTCCTTTTTTTGTACAAGACTTTTTGCAAAAGAAGTGGGGCCAGGAGTTTCCCTCAGTATGTTTCGCTGAGAAAATCTTCCACAATCTTCATCTGCTTGAGATATTACTTTCAACGCTGTACCACATTTAGCTCTAATCGTGTGTGATGATAAATGTGAGGGATAATGAATTCAGGAAGAAAAAAATACACAGTATGCTAATATTTCAACAAAATATAAAAAAACATAATAATAATGATAATAACAACAGTAATAACAACAGCAACAATTATAGCAAAAATAAAAATAGATAATGGTAAAGCTCCTATGGAAAGATATATATATATATATATATATATATATATATATATATATATATATATATATATATATATATATATATATATATATATATATATATATATATATATACATATATATATTACAAAGGACATGAAACAGAGAGAGAGAGAGAGAGAGAGAGAGAGAGAGAGAGAGAGAGAGAGAGAGAGAGAGAGAGAGAGAGAGAGAGAGAGAGAATACGATACTAACCTAAATTTGATGTTATCGCTTCGGACTCCTCATCACCCTCAGATTGGCTGACTTCATCAACAGAGCTTGATTCCTCTTCCTGTACAATGTACTCATCTTCATCAGATTTACTTTCCTCAACAGAATCTGAATCTGAATCTGAATCTGAATCCTTCAATAACTCTTCTAATATTTCATCGTCATTCAACTTCCTACGAGACATATTGATAGTGGGAAAGCTAAACGCACACTAATCAAGCTAAGAAGTGTCATGTTGCGATGGAACTGAACATGTCTTTCCTTGGCCGTCTTAAGGTTTGGTCACTAGACACGGTTGAAGCTTGTAGTCAGGGCAGTCAAAATGACTGCATGGCCGTTTGTAGTAGTGGGCAAGGTCTATAGACCTTGGTAGTGGGGTCTGTACTGAAAAAATTTATATGGAAATTAACTAAATTATTTCACCATAATGAACTACTAAGTTAGCAAAAGTCATGCAGCATAAACTAAATAACGATGGTAGTTAAGCCATGCTAATCATTTCATTTTCCAAAAGCAGTCAAAATAACTGCTTGGCCGTTCTAGTGTTCCTGATACTTGAAAACAGG
Source organism: Palaemon carinicauda (assembly GCF_036898095.1). Classification (NCBI taxonomy): domain Eukaryota; kingdom Metazoa; phylum Arthropoda; class Malacostraca; order Decapoda; family Palaemonidae; genus Palaemon; species Palaemon carinicauda. The sequence continues at coordinate 108,276,860 of NC_090742.1, forward strand.
ACATAGCTTAATTGGGAGGGTAATGTTTCCCTTTGACCATTCTCTTCGGTATCAGTTCACGCGGGGTTCGTGAGGATGCTTGAACCCAAAGCTTTCCTAAAGGAGGCTTCATCGAAAGGAAAGGAAATAAGAGACAGAAACTTATAACGTAGCTCTCATCAGATTTCCTTTTTCATAAGATCTTACAATTATAGCTTGAAAATTTCGTTGAATGTTTCCGTTATCATTTAACGTTATTTATCATTATATATGAATGTTCTTACCTGAAACTATTTTTTTTTGATAATTCTTAAAAAAAAAAGGTCACCGTACTTATTTATTTTACCAATAGATTTCATTTTAGGCATAAGAAAATGGTCGTATAATGTTAGTACGCGAATATTCTTGCTTTACAACAGATTCGTAACCTAAGATTAGTTTAGATTAATCTGTGATTTGCTTGTCTCATCATAATGCACACAAGAAACTTCGGCCTACTGCAGGAGACACGCATAATTATGATTGACGAATGACGTTACCCGAGTAACACTATTCGTTTTATGTTACCGAAATAAAACTGTCACAGTATTTTACGTCGGGAACGTTGTTTCTAATTGAAAGTATTTGTAGTTTTAAGACAATCAGCAAAGTATAATATCGTGGGTATTTCCACCCATAATCAATAATTGGGGCTATTTTATTTCAAAATCAAAAGCTTTACAGCATCTAGAATTCACAGGATACACTCCATTCAATAACGCTTGCATTTATAATCAGTATTCATGGTTACTTATTCTTTACTTAAATATTTAATGCTTTGCAGCATCTCTATTCTCCCCATGGTCAATTATTTTTTTTTTTTTTTTTGTCTTGAAGTTAATTATCAATTCCCGTGAATAAGACTAGTCATTATTGCTATGATTCCTACGCTATATTCTCTTACAAAAGGCTAGAGGAACGACACACAATATAAAATGTTTTGACAGAAAATTTAGACTTGCTTTCATTTAGGAGAAAATTACACGCATATACAGGTGGACTGCCGACCAAAAGAAAGCAAGGAACGTCGTCAGTTGAGTTGTCAGTGGCCTTTTACTCAATATAGGATATAAACTGGCAACTCACGGTATATTTGACGTCACCAGCATTATGTCACATCCAAGATACATATTTAATTATTGCTTTTTATTGCACATGCGATGATTTAGTAGCAATATTGATAAATATTGACGATAAAGAAAACATTGAGAGTGTCAGAATTTAACTAATAAACCAAAGAATTGCATTCTGACGTAGAAACCTACAATTTTGCTCCTAACGAAAGTCAATGAAATTTTTCGTCATTGCTACCGGTTTAGTCCACCCTTATATGAAATAATATTTGTTTTTCCTAATATTTTTGAATATCGCCTATGTGTATAGATGATATCTATGAATAATACGATTCG
>NC_090742.1:108290786-108300786 GCF_036898095.1 Palaemon carinicauda
TGTTCCCAGCTCTTCAAGGAGGGACGCCCACTCCTCTTCCTGGTCATCATCTCCTCAGCCCTCCCGCAGGGGAACTACAACTTCTGCCAACTCCTTCAGGTCGGGTTACTCCGCCTCGAAGAGGGGCAGATCAGGCCGCCCCTCTAGGAGAAGGTAGAGGGAGAGGCCCCCTACTCCCGCCCAAGCCTCGGGTTGGGGGATGCCTCAGACCCCATTGGCAAGCATGGAAAACGTATGGGGCGGATGCTTGGACGGTGTCCGTCCTGAAAGAAGGCTACAGGATCCCCTTCATAGCGGACTCACCCCCTCTGATCCCAGCCACCCAAACAGAATGGTTAGCTCCCAGGGACCCGTTGAAAAGGGCTACCCTACAAAAAGAAGTTTCCTCCATGTTGGAAAAGGGAGCCATGGAAGAAGTCCTTCTCCCAGGGCCAGGCTTCTACAGCCGCCTGTTCCTGGTGGAGAAAGCAACGGGGGGGTTGAGACCGGTGATAGACCTGTCGGCCCTCAACAGGTTCGTCAAGAAGACGGACTTCAAGATGGACACCCCAAAATCCGTCCTGATGTCCTTGAGGGAGAAAGATTTTATGATGACGGTCGACCTCAAGGATGCGTACTTCCAAATTCCAGTCCACCCGTCGAGTCGGAAGTTCCTCCGGGTAAAATGGGGCTCCCAGATCCTGCAGTTCCGGACCCTCTGCTTCGGACTGTCGACGGCCCCTCAGGTGTTCACGAGGGTCTTCGCGACAGTCTCAGTATGGGCTCACGAACGAGGTATCCGCCTCATCAGGTACCTGGACGACTGGTTGCTCCTTTCCAGTTCAAAGGCCCTCTTGGAAGAACAAGGAAAGGACCTCCTCCGTTTCTGCAGGAGTCTGGGAGTCATTATCAACCTGGAGAAATCGAACCTAACGCCGTCCAACAAAATGGGGTACTTGGGGATGACGTTGGACACCGTGCAGGGGAAGGCCTTCCCCTCGGAAGACAGGATACAGAACCTCGTCAAGATCATTCAGCCGTTCCTGTCGGGGCTTCCCAGGAAAGCGAAAGACTGGCAGAGGCTGATAGGCCATCTGGTCTCATTAGAGAAGCTAGTCCCCCAAGGGAAGTTACGACTCAGACCCGTACAATGGAACCTCAAGGCTCTATGGTCCCAGACAGGCTCTCAGAAAACATCGATCCCAGTCCTTCCTCACACGGAAACAGCCTTGAAATGGTGGAGATGCCGGTCGAACTCCCTCAAGGGGATGCCCCTCGGGTCCTGTCCTCCCGAGTTTCTCCTGTTCACGGACGCCTCCAGCCTAGGGTGGGGAGCCCACCTGCGGGAGGAAACAGCAAGCGGGACCTGGTCAGAGACCGAAAAGTATCACCACATCAACGTCCTAGAGCTAAAAGCAGTACAAAAGGCATGTCTGCACTTTGCAAGTCGGTTGAAGGGAAACACCGTGGCCCTAATGTGCGACAACGCCACGGTGGTAGCCTACATCAAGAAACAAGGGGGCATGAAGTCGAAGGAACTGTGCGACCTCACTGTAGACATCTTGCACGGGGCGGACGAACACCAGGTAACACTGCTAGCAAGGTTCATCCCCGGGAAAAAGAACGTGCTAGCCGACGGCCTCAGCAGGGTAGGTCAGATAGTAGGGACGGAATGGTCCCTACAACCAGCGGTAGCCAGACTCATCCTTCAACGCTGGGGCTCCCCGGTGATAGACCTATTCGCAACAAAGCTCAACGCCAAGTTACCGGTTTATTGCTCCCCGGTACCAGACGAAGGAGCAGCCCTAGAAGACGCCTTCCAGCACAGGTGGGACAACCTGGACGTTTATGCCTTTCCCCCCTTCACGCTGCTAAGACAAGTGCTCAACAGAGTAAGAACCGCCCAAAACCTAAAGATGACTTTGGTAGCGCCCTGGTGGCCGGAGAGAGAGTGGTTCGCGGATCTGAAAGACCTGGCAAGCCATCCGCCATGGCCTCTGCCCCCCAGGTCAGATCTACTGAGTCAACCGCACTTCCTCAGGTTCCACGACAACCCTCTCTCTCTTCGCCTTCACGCCTGGAGACTATCGAGCGACTCCTGAGGAAGGAGGGGTTCTCCTCCTCCACAGCTAAGAGGATGTCCCTATATCTAAGAAAATCCTCTACCGTAGTCTACCAGGCGAAGTGGGCCGCCTTTACGAAATGGTGCGCGACAAAACAAATAAGACCTCTCGAAGCCTCGGTCCCTGACATAGCTGATTTTCTGGTGTATCTTAGGGATAAAATAGGAATGTCAATCCCAGCTATTAAAGGAGTGCGAGCAGCCTTAGGCCAAGTCTTTCTCCTGAAAGGCATCGACCTAGGGACATCAAGACACATAGGGATGCTGATTAGAAGTTTCGAACAATCCTGCCCTCCCCAAGCCAGGAGAGTGCCTAGATGGGACCTGGCCAAGGTCCTGAAAATGTTGTGTCTTCCTCCCTTTGAACCGCTCAGAGATATCGGGGACAAAGATCTCACCCTCAAGACAGTCTTCTTGCTAGCCTTAGCTTCGGCTAAGAGAGTAGGTGAGATCCACGGTCTCTCCTACGACGTGGCACACTCCAAAGGGTGGAAGGAGGTATCTTTCAAGTTCGTACCCTCCTTTGTAGCTAAAACTCAGAACCCAGCAGTCTGGGACCCGAGGTTCGAAGGTTTCTCTGTTCCGGCCATTCCCAAGCCAGGTAATACGGACGACCTGAAGTTATGCCCGGTCAGGACGATCAGGAAGTACCTGGAAAGGACGGCCCATCTCCGTCCAGGTGCCAAGAACCTCTTCGTCTCTTCAGGCGTTAATAAGAAGCAAGTGTCCAAGAACACTATTTCCTTCTGGCTGAGACAAGTCATCACTAGGGCTTATGAAGAAGACAAGGTGGCGGTACCAGGCACTCCCCGTCCCCATGACATCAGAGGCCTGAGCACGTCCTTGGCCTTTGAGAGAAATATGGCAGTGGGCCAGATCCTGCAGGCCGGCACTTGGTCACACCAGTCGACCTTCACGGCCCACTACCTCAAAGACTACTCAAGAAAGTCTTTGGATGGATTCTCCATTGGGACAGTCATCGCCGCCCTCCAAGCTGTGTAGTGGCAGGCTGGAAGACGTCCCCAACAAGTGAATAGACTCATCCCTACTTCTTCAGGAGAAGATTCAGTAGAGAACATGTCAAGAGGTAAGCCTTAAATTATAAGCGTAAGTTTTCCACTGCTACCCCCTATCCGCTCTCTGTACCCCCGCATTACGTAGCCCTCCGGGCACCATGTGCCTAACCAAGTGGCAGAATGGCTCTCCTGCCTCCTAAAGTGTAAGTCTCCGAAGAGGTTATTCGAGGTAAAGTATTCGTGTCGGAACAAATGAAAAATTTTAAGTAATTTTTATTTTTCCTAACATACTTACCGAGAATTACCTCTGAGTAATGGCCCTCCCTTCCGTCCCCGAGTGCCATTCTTCCATTGCCAAGTCGGGCTTAACGGAGGACTTAATGATGTCCTGACCCGGGAAAAGCAGTTACCTGCCCTAATCCGGGCCGAAGGAATTATCCTGGCGGCGGGGGTAGTAACTATCGGGAGCGAGATAGGGGGGTAGCGCGGGAAATCTTGGTCGAGTTTGAGAGAGGATCAAGGACCCTCCGAAGAGGTAATTCTCGGTAAGTATGTTAGGAAAAATAAAAATTACTTAAAATTTTTCATATATATATATATATATATATATATATATATATATATATATATGTATATATATATATACATATATATATATATATATATATATATATATATATATATATATATATATATACATACATTATATATATATATATATATATATATATATATATATATATATATATATATATATATATATATATATATATATATATATATATATATATATACATACATACATACATACATACATACATATATATATATATATATATATATATATATATATATATATATATATATATATATATATATATATATATATTACAGCTGGAGAATCACATAAACTCCTGAGCTCCTAACTCGCTTTTTTATTTTTACATAAACCTGTTATACTTTAAAATTAATACCTGAGCTCTGAGAAAATTATGCAAATCCAGATAGCAATATATAAAAACACTGGATATTCAACAGTCTCTTATGTGCACTCAAAACAAAATTGGGTGATTATTTTATAAGAACTATTAATAAACAGCCTCTTGCTTTGGTTCCAGTCAGGGGTTACGAGCAAGCACAGTTAAGAAATATGGGTGATGAGAAAAATACACACTTTACAAAAGGGATATATTCTTTAAAAAGTTACAACAATAATACCAAAAAGGATTAACACCAAAATCAAATTACTTGAAGTATTAAATCTGAACAAAACATTAGACTTAGACAAGAAAATTATTTCTTTATGAAAATTATGCAATCACTTGTTTCACTAGAAATTGATTTATAAAAATATTTAATTTTGATGAATTAAAATTGTTAACACTGAACACTAATGTTTAAACACGAAATGGAGTTAAACTTACGTCTTTTTGGGTCACATGAGGTAACTGATCTGTTAAGCTAAAATAAATACTCGTCACTTTATTCTAAACTCGGCCTAGTTACAAAAATATACAAGTACATACATTACCACAATACACTTGAAATGTCATTTAATGGATTCGTCAACGTTTGAGCACATTACACACAATATATGTTGGATAGAAATCGTTGATCATGTTTGAAAGGAGAGAGGATGAACTTTGGCTCTTTCAAAGGGACAGGCTGGATCTCTTCTGCTGCTTATGTATTCCTGGGGGCATATATATACCGTATTGACATGAAACTTCTAGTTGTTCTGGCGTAGATACAAACCCTCTGCTATTTATAGGGTATACTTTTGTTGCAGCTGAAAGACGAGCCATGATAATTTTAGTGAGGAAACTACCCCATCTGCTAGTTAGCGAGGGGGGCGTGGGGTAGACTGGCTACCCCACTCACTCACACCTCTCGGCGGAGTAACCACTTTAATTTATGGCCCAGTAGAGGACGGACATGCTGCCTTTCTCTCCCGCAAAGACTTGCCTTGATTGTTTTTCTGTTTTATTTTTTGTTTTTCTTGTGTTTTCATTTATCTTACATATATATGAGTTTATATATGTATAAATGGAAATATACGTTGTTAGATACTTGTAACTTTAATTGCTGTTGACAACTTATCCGAATGCCTCCGCCGTAAGGGATTGTCATTGCCGCCCTAACCTGTGACTGTTGGTCGGCAGGTTCTCAACACTGCCGTGTGTTAGTTTCATTACTGAATTAAAGTGTATAACAGTTCAGCTCCCTTTCGAGGAATTATCTTACAAGGAAGGTGTCTTATTCCCCGAAGTGTATTTTGTGCAACGGAGCATGAATTGTAATTGATAACAACTTCCTTTTTTCACAGGTAGCAGCGACGTAGAACACAAGGCCTAGTGCTACGGCCGCTCTGTTCGTTATCCTGTGTTCCATGTGGTAGCTCATGAGCTGCCCTCGTTACGACGTAGCATTCGCTGTCAACCTTCAACTTGATGTTCCTCCTTTGAGGGGAACTTCTCTCTCTCTCTCTCTCTCTCTCTCTCTCTCTCTCTCTCTCTCTCTCTCTCTCTCGCTCTCTCTCGCTCTCTCTCTCTCTCTCTCGCGCGCGCGCGCGCGCTCGCCTGCGGTGAAGCCCTCTCTACGCAGAACTTCATCCTCGGAGACAACGCCCCAGAGGCCTCCTGCAGCTGAGACTTTTCACCATCGCTCTCCTGCTCTCCAGCGCTCTCCTGCTCGCCAGCGCTCACCTGCGCGCCAGCGCTCTCCTGTTCGCCAGCGGTCTTCTCCTCGCCAGCGTACAACAGCGTGCCCTCATCCTGATGTGCGCCCCGCGCGCCCACGATCTCCTGCTCGCCAGCGCTCTTCACCTGCGCGCCAGCGTTTGCCTGCACGCCATCGTTCGCCTGCGCGCCCACGATCTCCGAATCTGGGCGCAAGAAGGAAGAACCAGCTTCTCCTTCTCTTCAGTGCTCGTCTACGCGCCATAGGACCTCGCCGCTTGTCAGCCATCGCCTACGCGCCATCGCGCACAGACACCAGACCCTGTTGTGCGCCCTCCTGCTCGCCCACGCGCTAAGGGGAACACCCCTGCCCGTGGGCGCTCGCCTAGAGGTCGCCGAGATCCTGGTAACCCACACGCTCGCGAACTATCTCCTTCACGCGTGCAATCGCTTGCACCCCCGCCTACGCTTCCTGATTCTTCAGATCACTCTTCTGCGCGCCATCGATCTCCTGAGTGCCCGCACGCTCCTTCGCCTGCGCGCCACCGCTTGCCAGCGCACCCACGCGCCCTCTTGCCATCTCGGAGATCCCCTATGCGCCCGCGCGCACCCTCTCTTGCGCGCGCGCAGTCGCTCACCTACATGCCCTACGCGCCATCGTTCGCCTGCGCGCCATCGCTCGCCTGCACGCCATCGCTCGCCTGCGCGCCATCGCTCGCCTGCGCGCCATCGCTCGCCTGCACTCCATCGCTCGCCTGTGCGCCATCGCTCGCCTACGCGCCATCGCTCGCCAGCGCGCCAGCGCTCTCCTGCGCGCCAACACTCGCCCGCGCGCCCTCGCCGTCATCCCTGCGCTTGCGCGCACGACCGATCAGCCGAGCGTGATCATAGTAGGATTCCATCGCGCGATCGGGAGGCGCAGCGCGAGCCACCGCGTGAGCCACCGCGAGAGCCACCGCGAGAGCCTACAGGAACGAGAGCTGCCAGGTCATCCTCACGTTCCCCCCCCCCCCCGTAAGCGCAGACCAGCGCGCTCGCAGGAGGGAGGGAAATCTCCAGATGGGTCCAGGAACCAACCTTCCTCTTCTTACCTTTCCTTCCAGGCAGGTCCAGCAGTTGTGTCTACTCCGAAGGATCACCCGATCCCCTTCCCTTCAGAGGGAGTCTCTGACAGCACTGCTGTCAGTAAGCAGCCATGGTTTGGATCCCTCATCAGAGCTGTCGTGCAGGCTGTCAAACCTGCCTTCGCTGAGATGGGGCTCAGAACTATGGCGGCTCCGACCCCACTGAAGAGAAAGAGAGGAGTAGAAACCGTTGTAACTTCTCCGAGGGTCAAGCTGGCCCCTCGGACATCCTTGAGGAAGGCTCCCTCTCCCCCCCCCCCCCCCCGATGTTTTCTCTCTCCCGTGGACGAGCATTTTCCGTCCTCAGGGGAGTCTGACGAGGTGAGGCGTTCTCCCATCGCACCAATGGAAGAAACCCCACCTCGCGCTGGAGAATCGTCCCAGGTGGGAGCAGAGAAGAGCCCTCAGACGTCGTTGTTGGAGTCCTGTATTCCTCCCAGGAGGGAACCCAAGTATTCTAAGACTGTCCCAAAGTCATCCTCAAGGATCCGTCCAGAACCTACTAGACCCGCGGAGAACGTCCACGTGTCCCCCCAAGAAGAGCCTATGGGGACGGGAGACTTTGCTGCCAGATCACCAGGAGGTGAGCCACATGAGTCAGAGCATGCCTTCTGGCAAGTCCTGACCCTGATGAGGCATCTCAACAAGATTCCCGATCCTGAGATTCCTCCTCGCGAGGGCAAGGACACGGTCCTGGACCGAGTCTTTGGCACCCAGAAACCCGCTAAGGCCAGTGCAGCTTTGCCCTGGTCTCAAGGGGTGAAGAGTGCCAGGGATAAGGTCGAGGGCCAGCTCTCCAAGCTCGCCTCCTCCGGCCGTTCCACGGCTGGCAACAAACTCCTCCCGCCTCCTCACGTCCAACAGAGGAGATAATTCGAGATCTTGGAGGAGGCTTGTTTAGCTCTTCCCCTGCACCACTCTGTGTAAGAGCTTACCAAGGGAGTCCTTCTTGAGAGACTCCAGCCGGCAAGTGACTTTCTCGGCGACTGAGATCATAAGCCAGGAGAAAGTCGCGAAGTGTGCCATGCAGGCTACTTCGTGGCTTGACATCTGGCTGGGATCTCTTGGCATCCTGTTGCGATCCGAAGATTTGCCTAAAGAGAGCACCAGGAAGGCCTTGGAGACCTTCCTCCTCTCGGGCACACGCACCATTGAGTTTCTGGCCCACCAAGTCTCGAACTTGTGGGCCAACTCAATCCTGAAACTTCGTGATGCGGTGGGAGAGAGGTTCCACGCGAAGGTCCCAGCCGTCGAGGTCAGCAGGCTCAGACATTCTTCCCTTCTAGGGAAGAACCTGTTCGAGCCTAAAGACTTGGAGCAGGCAGCCGAGAGGTGGAGGAAGTCCAACCAGGACTCCCTCCTTCATAGGGCTCTTACATTTAAGCCTTATAAACCTCCAGCACTTCAACAACCTCGCCCGCCCAAGACAACGAAACCGGCTGTGGCAGCGAAGGCAACGGTGTCGAAGCCCTTTCCTGTTAAAGACAGGAAAGGCAAAAAGTCCTCCAGGGGAGGAAAGAATCCTAGAGGGAGCGGCCGAGGCTGCAAACGCTAGGATTGGCAGTCCCCCTGCATGTCCACCAGTGGGGAGATGCCTTCAAAGTTGCGCAGACAGGTGGCAGCAACTCGGGGCCGATTCCTGGACGATTTCCGTAATCGGTCAGGGATATCGCGTCCCGTTCTTAACATCTCTACCTCCCCTGACAGCGGATCCAGTGTCGTTGAGCTCCTTTGCCATGGGATTGGCAAGGGGCCAAGCCCTATGGGCAGAAGTCCAGACCATGTTAAAGAAGGGCGCTCTCCAGGAGGTCGTCGACGGTTCCCCAGGCTTCTTCAGTCGACACTTTCTTGTAAAAGTGTCTGGAGGCTGGAGACCAGTCATCGATCTCTCAGCCCTGAGAGATCGATGACGGACACTGACACGGTCAGACTTGCGGTGAGAGCACAAGACTTCATGTGTACACTGGACCTGAAGGACGCGTACTTCCAGATCCCAGTCCATCCGTCTTCAAGGAAGTACTTAAGATTCAGCCTAGACAACAAGATCTACCAGTTCAAGGTGCTGTGTTTCGGTCTCTCCACAGCACCACAGGTTTTCACTAGGGTGTTCACACTGATTTCTTCGTGGGCACACAGGTTCGGCATCCGTCTCCTCCGCTATCTGGACGACTGGCTGATCCTGCCACACTCGGAGTCGACCCTTCTTCGACACCGAGACAAGCTTCTGGGACTTTGCCAAGATCCAGGGATCATGGTAAATCTCGAGAAGTCTTCTCTGCTTCCAACTCAACGACTGGTATATCTAGGCATGGTTATAGACACCAATCTCCACAAAGCCTTCCCATCAGACGACAGCATAGCAAGGCTGAGGAGGGTCGCTGTTCCTTTCCTCAGACGAGAAGAACTCCCAGCCCAATCGTGGTTACGTCTCCTTGGTCACCTTTCTTCTCTGGCCCGTCTAATTCCAAATGGTCGCCTCAGGATGAGATCCCTGCAATGGCGACTCAAGTCCCGGTGGAATCAAGGACACGATTCCCCGGACATCTTGGTCCCAATGGGTCCTGCGGAACGGATGGATCTCCAGTGGTGGTTGACAGAGGAAAACCTACAAAAGGGAGTGGATCTTCTTGTCCTCCCCCCGGATTTGATTTTGTTTTCGGACGCCTCAAAATAAGGGTGGGGGGGGGGCCCATGTTCTGAACCACAGGACCTCAGGCCTATGGTCAGAATCAGAAAAGTGCCTCCACATAAACCTGATAGAAATGAAGGCTGTGTATCTGGCACTTCAGCAGTTCCAACAGTACCTGGCGAGTCACTCCGTGGTGGTGATGAGCGACAACACGGTAGTGGCTTACATCAACAAGCAGGGAGGTACCTTTTCACAGCAGCTATCCCATCTTGCAGTAGAGATACTGAGATGGACCGAAGTCCACTCGATTCCACTATCAGCTCGCTTCATTCCAGGCAAGAGGAATGTGCTCGCCAACAGTCTGAGCAAGACATCTCAGATAGTGAGTACCGAGTTGTCTTTGGATCGTCTAGTAGCCAACAAAGTCCTGACTTTGTGGGGTTTCCCAACGG
>NC_090742.1:108305786-108350786 GCF_036898095.1 Palaemon carinicauda
CATCCTCCTGGAGGAGAGCAAAGTCCAAGGCACGTCTTTTCGATGAGTGTTTACCTTTCCAGTAAAGGGTCTCACATGGAGATTCCTCTTTGGAGTCTTGCTGTTGATCTGTCTGCTGATTCCATGCTTGTACATCATCGGTCGGCGACACGAGTTCTTTCACCTCTTCGCCTCCTCAGTCTTCATTTTCGGAAGAAACTGTCCGTCCTGTATCCTCAGGTTACCAACCTTCTCTTTTGTCTCCGATCTTGTCTCAACATTCTCCGTCACACCAGGCTTTTGCCCGATGGGATGCAGTGGCCGAGAGTTTTCACCAGCTGGTCCCTAACGCTGAGTTCGCTAGACTCCGAAACTCCTCCATGGAGGTGTTCTTCTTCTTCGAGCCAAGGGACGTCGAACAGGCTTTGGAGAGGTGGAGGAAGTCCAACACAGTTTCCCTCCTTCTTAGGGCCCTTACAGCTGGGCCTTACAGCAGCGGTTTTAAAAACGAAGATGTCTTAGAAACATTTTCCTGTCAAGGAAAGGAAAGGCAACAAGTCCAATTATGGAGAAAAACATCAGAGAGGTGGCGGTAAAAACCGTAAACACTAGGAAAGGTCATCTCTCTACTTGTTCACCAGTATATGGATGCATACAAAGCTGCTGGACCAGATGGATGCAGCTCGAGGCTGAACCTTGGATGATTTCTGTGATTTGTTCAGGGTATCGCGTCCCATTCTTTTCATCTCTCCCTCCACTGACCAAGAATCCAGTGCTTTTGAGCCCCTTTGCGATTGGATCAGCAAAGGGGCAGGCCCTTTGGGCCTATGTCTAGACCTGGTTGTAGAAGGGTCCTATCCAGGAGATCCTTGGTGGTTCCCCGGGCTTCTTCAGTCGACTCTTTCTTGTGAAAACGACATCTGGAGGCTGGAGACCAGTCACTGATCTCTCAGCTCTGTACAAGTTTGTCGAACAGACTGCGTTCAGGATGGAGATGGCAGGCACGATCAGTCTAGTGATAAGACCACAAGACTTCATGTGTATACAGGATCTAAGGATACGCATGCTTCAAGATCCCAATCCATCCATCTTCAAGGAAGTATCTGAGTTTCAACATCGACAACATGACATACCAGTTCAAGGTGCTGTGCTCCGGGCTTTCCACGACACCTCAGGAATTCACAAGAGTGTTTGCCCTGTGTCATCTTGGGCTCACAGGTTCGGCATCTGTCTCCTCCGTTACCTGGACGACTGGCTAATCTTAGCAGACTTGGTGGCAACCCTTCTTCAGCATCGAGACAAACTTCTTTTACTTTGCTAAGATCTGGGGATCATGGTAATCTCGAGAAATCTTCCTTGCTTTCCTCTCAAAGACTGGTATACCTGGGTATGGTATTAGACACTAAACATCATAAAACCTTCCCATCAGACAGGATAGTAAGGCTGAGGAAAGTCACAAGGCCTTTCCTCAAACGAGAAGATCTCCCAGCCCAGAAGGGGCTATGTCTCCTCGGACATATATCATCCTTAGCCGTCTAGTTCCCATCGGACGCCTGAGGATTCGATCTCTCTAGTGGCGTGTGAAGTCCAATTGGAAGTAGGCTTTCGATTCCCCAGACACACTGATTCCCATTGGATCAGAGGAAAGGACGGATCTCGAATGGTGACTGGCAGACAAGGATCTGCTTAAGGGTGTCGATCTTCTCGTCCCTCCTCCTGATTTGATGCTGTTCTTGGACGCATCAAAAGAAGGGTGTGGGTCCCATATGCGGCACCAAAATGGCCTCAGACCTTTGATCAGAGTCCGAATAGTACCTTCACATAAATTGACTGGAGATAAGGGCCATTTTTTTCTGGCCCTTCAAGAATTCCACCAGTTCCTGACGGTTCACTCATTGGTGGTGAGGTGTGACAACATCACGGTAGTAGCTTACCTGAAGGAGCGGTAGAGATACTGAGATGGGCAAAAGTCCACTCGGTCTCACTATCAGCTCGCTTCAATCCATACGAGAGGAATGTGTGCGCCGACAATCTGAGCAGAGTATCACAGATAGTGGGTTCCGAATGGTTTGTGGATCATCTAGTAGCCAACAAAGTCCTGACTTTGTGGGGTTCCCTAACTGTGGACCGGTTCGCTACTGCCCTGAAGTTCAGGTTCCTGTTGGACTGCTCCCCAGTCCCAGATCCCAAGGCTGTCTGTCAAGATGCATTCCAACAACAGTTGGACAACATTGATGTGTGCGCATTCCCACTGTTTTGTCTGATGAGAAGAGCACTTAAGAAGACCATATCATAGGTCAATCTTTTAATGACCCTCATGGTTCCCGGATTTTCTGCTGCTCCTGACGTAGCCCCTAAGAGAACATCATATCATCCACGACACAATCTACTCAGACAACCACATGTCAACATTTCCACAAGGCAGTAGCTTCGCTACGCCTTCACACCTCGAGACTATTGAGCATCTCCACTTTCAGAGAGGTTTTTCGCAACAAGTCGCGAAGGGGATGCCATGATAGCTGCGAGAGTTATCAACTTCATTCTACCAGGCGAAGTGGAACATCTTCTGTGGTTGGTGCCACAGAAGGGGTCTCAATCCAGTCAATATTATTATTATTATTATTATTATTATTATTATTATTATTATTATTATTATTATTATTATTAGCTGTGAGAGTTATCAACTTCATTCTACCAGGCGAAGTGGAACACCTTCTGTGGTTGGTGCCACAGAAGGGGTCTCAATCCAGTCAATATTATTATTATTATTATTATTATTATTATTATTACTAGCTAAGCTACAACCCTAATTGGAAAAGCAAGATACTATAAGTCCAAGGGCTCCAACAGGAAAAAATAGCCCAGTGAGGAAAGGAAATAAGGAAATAAATAAATCATATAAAAAATAATAAAAAATTAGAATAAAATATTACAAGATTGAAAGAGATATTTAATATATAAACAATAAAAGGACTTATGTAAGTCTGTTCAACATTAAAGCATGTGCTGCGAGTTTGAACATTTGAAGTTCTACTGATTAAACTACCTGATTAGGGAGATCATTCCACAACTTGGTCACAGCTGGAATAAAACTTCTAGAGTACTTTGTAGTATTGAGCCTCATGATGGAGAAGGCCTGACTATTAGAATTAAAGGCATACGCAGTATTACGAATAGGATGGAACTGTCCAGGAAGATCTGAATGTAAAGGATGGTCAGAATTATGAAAAATCTTATGTAACATGCATAATGAACTAAGTGAACGATAGTGCCAAAGATAAATATCTAGATCAGGAATAGGAAATTTAATAGACCGTTAGTTCCTGTCCAACAAATTAAGATGAGAATCAGCAGCTGAAGACCAGACAGGAGAACAATATTCGAAACGGTAAAATAAAAGAATTAAAACACTTCTTCAGAATAGATTGATCACCAAAAATCTCTAAAGACTTTCTCAATAACCCAATTATTTTTTTGTGCAATTAAAGAAGACACAGACCTATTGTGTTTCTCAAAAGTAAATTTGCTGTCGAGAATCACACCTAAAATTTTAAAAAGTCATACAAAGTTAAGGAAACATTATGAATGCTGAGATCCAGATGTTGAATAGCCACGGTCCTTGATCTACTTACAATCATACTTTGAGTTTTGTTTGGATTCAACTTCATACCCCATAATTTGCACCTTGCACTAATTTTAGCTAGATCTTTATTAGGGGATTCAGAAACCCTAGATCTACATTTAGGAGATGGAATTGATGCAAGGAGGGTAGCATCATCTGCATATGCAACGAGCTTGTTTTCTAGGTCAAACCACATGTCATGTGTATATAGTAGTAAAAGTAATTGGCCAAGAACACTACCCTGACGAACACCAGATATCGCATTCCATTACTCTCTATGGTGCCCATCAACAACAACTCTTTGCGATCTATTACTTAAAAATTCAACAATGGTGCTAAAAAACGACCCACCCCGTCCCAAATGTTGGAGTTTGAAAACAAGGGTCTCATGATTAACATGGTCAAAAGAAGCAATAAAATCAAGGCTATTCATACGAACATCCTGACCACAATCAAGGGATTTCTGTAAAGCATTGGAGATTGTAAGAAGGGCATCACATGCTTAAAGGCCTTTACGAAAACCAAATTGCAAACTAGGGAACAGATGATTACTTTCATCAAACCTATAAAGACGTTTAGCCAAAAGACGTTCAAAAACTGGATAATATGAGAGTTATGGAAATTGGGTGGTAATCAGTTGGACTTGAGTTACCACAAACATTTTTACATAGTGGAGTAACATTACCAATTCTCCAACAAGTGTTAAAAGCTTCTCTTGCTAACTTGGGCAAAACAACAGATAACTTTGGAGCTAAGAAATCTGCAGTCTTTAAAAAAAAAAAAAAAGGAAAAATACCATTTGGGTCTAGACCTCCATAAGCATCAAGGTCCATCAAGAGAGCTTTAATTTCATGAGATAGAAAAGCTGAACTACTTAGTTTAGCCTCAGGAAAACAGGAATGGGGGAAGAGTTTCTCATTCCTCAGCTTGCTGTCAAACACATCTGCCAAAAGGTTGCCTTTTCCTTTGGAGAGTAAATGATAGCCATCTGGTTTTAAGTAAAGGAGGAACTGGTGTATCTACACCAAAGAGTGCAGATGTAAGGGTAGTCCACCATTTATGCTCCTGGGTTGTACAGTAGACCCCGCCATACGACATTAATCAGTTCCGGAGTTGGGATCATATGGTGAAATCGTCGTATGGCGGGCAATAGAATTAGCTAATGCGTGCAAAACCCCTGATAAAAACATCAAAATTTTATATACATATTAAAAATTAGTAACAAAATAGTATAGTAAGTACTACTTATATATGATATACATGTATATAATTAAATAACATACTGTAGATGAAAAATATATAAAGGAAAAATTAAATTTTATTTACCTTTGGAGTGACATGACTTGAGCTGGTTGTGGGTGGAGGCAGAGGGAAGAGACAGTAGATATGAAAACGAATTAATGTTAATTATGTTACACTTAATAATAAATTTATTTTTTATTAAACACTTAAAATTAAAAATGCTTTTTTTTAATTATTTTTTTTTTTGAAATATTTTTATAATTTTTTTTGTAGAACTTAATTTTATACTGTAGCACTTCATCTTCGCTTTTCTCTTTTCTAGCTTTCTTACAAGAATCACTCTCATTGGCTTTGCTTTCTGACAGTTTTGTTTTGGAGAAATAAATATCCAATTAAATCTGTATTTTGAAGACTCCCCAAAATGTTTCTAAAATGACTCATGCACCTGTGATTAACACTCTCCATAAGACGACCTGTAAGAAGTTTTTCTGGGTGTTTTTTTTTTTTTTCAATCTAGTAAGGTTTTCATACCAACCGATAGCTTCCCTTATTTCTGCCGATGTCGTTTCTTCTGTCTCCCCCCCCCCCCCTGTTCTTGCCACCACTAGAGTGGTGCTCCTCTTGAATGATGGTCAACTGCATTGCCTCCAACTCCTTCAAGTCATCAGTCGTAAGCTCCTCCCTGTGCTCCTCGATAAGGTTATCGATGTCAGCCTCATCAACAACAAGCCCCATGGACCTCCCAATTTAAATGATTTCCTCAACATCACCCTCAGGGGCAGGATCATCAGCGGCCTCGTCTTCGGGTGAGGGTTTGAAACCTTCGAAGTCACGTTTTGCCGCAACAGCTAGTCACAGTTTCTTCCATGAGGAGTTCAAGGTATGCATCGAAACCTCATTTCAAGCTTATCGATCATCTTCAGGCATTGAACAATGTCAAAATGCCCCTTCCAAAATTCATGGAGGGTGAGTTGAGTACTTTTGGTCACTTTGAAGCATCTTCTGAATAGATGCTTCATGTAAAGCTTCTTGAAATTGGCAACGACGTGCTGGTCCATAGGCTGGAGGAGATGGGTGATGTTTGGTGTCAGATAGAGAACCTTGATAAAGGAAAATTCCGGATGTATGTTGGCCAGGAGGGTGAGCAGGGGCCTTGTCCAGTACCAGGAGACATTTTAGAGGAAGATTGTTCTCTTCTAAAAATTTCTTGACAGCAGGACCGAAGCAGACGTTTACCCAGTCAATGAATACAGTCCTCGTGACCCAGGCCTTGGCATTAGATCTCCAAAATACCGAGAGCCTATCCTTCAGGATATTTTGTACCCTGAAGGCACGAGGATTCTCTGAGTGGTACACCAGTAGTGGCTTAATTTTTAGGTCCTCACTGGCATTTGCACAAAATGCGAGGGTAAGTCTGTCCTTCATCGGTTTATGGCCAGGAAGTTTCTTTTTTTCTGCTGTGATATATGTATGATTGGGCAATTTCTTCCAGAAAAGGCCAGTTTCATCTCGGTTAAACACTTGCTGAGGAACATAGCCTTCTCTGGAAATTAATTCCTCAAACCTCTTGAGGAATTTGTCTGCTGCTTTCTTGTCAGAACTGGCCGCCTCTCCATGCCTGACGACTGAGTGAATAGCAGTCCTCCCCCTAAAGCGATCAAACCACCAATAAGAAGCCTTGAACTCTTGGGGGGGGGGGTGCTTGCTGCGACATTCCTTCGTCTCTCTGGGGTTCCACGAGATTGGCGAAGATGGCGCTCTCCTTGTGCGAAATTACCGATTGCATGAGTGTATCACCAGTGATTTCCTTCTCTTTAATCCATAGTAGAAGGAGTCTCTCCATCTTGTCGTTGTTTGAGGTCCTTCCACTGGCAAGGACAGTCATGCCCTTAGAAGACTTACTTGCTTTAATGGCTTCCTTGTTCTTGATAACTGTACCAATCGTTGACTGGTTACGGCCATATGCACTAGCGAGGGTAACGATGCGCATGCCTTCTTCGTATTTCTTGATCATCTCCAGCTTCGTTTCCATAGTAATCATCTTCTTACTTCTCCCTTTAACATCACTAGCAATCTTGGGACCCATGGCTAACGAATTAAAGTTTTAATTAAGCACTAAAATGCAAAAAAAAAATACAATATCACAAGCACTCACCCGAGATCAAGTCTTTATGAAACACGCAAGTTTCTGATCTGAGTGTGCGATTAACAGAGAGAGAGAGAGAGAGAGAGAGAGAGAGAGAGAGAGAGAGAGAGAGAGAGAGAGAGAGATAGATTTCGGCCAATAGCATATCGGACTCTTAGTGATGCCGTGACGCCGATCAATAGAAGACCAGCATCTTAGTGACGTTTGCAGTGACGCATATAGTGATGTATGAGCGTGGTGTGTGGCGAGTGACTCGCACAGTCATACGCGCACCGACCGCCAAGTTTGAATTTTGGAATTTCATGCCGTAAGGCGTAGGAAGTGCCGTAACAAGAGGACAAAAAATCTTCGTATTCCACATCGTGACGTGAAAAATGTAAGCTGGGGGTCCACTGTACCAGAAAGGTATTCTTTTTCAATTGAAGCATAAACTCTCTTGAGTATAGTTATTCCAGGTCAAATGTGATCTTTTACCCTTCCAAAGATGATAGACCTCCTGCTTCTCCAATTAAGCACGTCTACAATCATCATTGAACCCTGGCTTGTCCTTCACTTGGTACCGTAGTACGTAAGAAGGGATACGCCTATCAATTATGTTAACTAGATTCTCATTCAAAGGGACTACAGGATCAACACTACTATACAATTGTGACTGATTCAAGCCCAAAAGATCATGGAAAATCTAATTCCAGTCTGCTTGAGATTTGATATAAATCTTACACGAGTAAGATACATCAGGAGGGACAGGCTGCCCAGTCTTCACTACTAATGAAATCAAGGCATGATCAAATGTCCCAACTGGAGAATCAACCTTACTTCTTAAAATGCCAGGGGAGTCAGTGTACACGAGGTCCAAGCAGTTACCAGACCTGTGAGTAGCTTTGCTTCTGAATCAGACTGTGAGCAAATCATAAGTAAAGTCTAAAGCTCTTAAGCCATGGCGATTGGTTGGAGAAACATAATTTAACCACTCCCTATGGTAAGCATTGAAATCATCAACAAAGACAATTGAAGATAGAATCATCCATGTCAGGATTCCTGTTTATCAGACTCAAATAGAAGTTTTTATGCCTGCCACAAACTTTTATTACCTGAATCTCATGACATCCACATTCATAGCAGGACTTATGAGAAGCAGGGTACTCTCTCCTAATATACACCGTTGTTCCCCTGGCCCTAGGGATGGCATCGCATTTCAATGTTTTTGGCTTCTTAAAACTAGTTATAAGGAGCTCAGATGAGTGTCTCATATTAGGAACCAAAGTTACTGAGCACAAAAGAATTTCCTACTGTCTGAACGTAACTGTAAGGTCTTGAATATTTAGATGAAGACCATGAATATGGCAATACAGTAGATGGCATTGACAAAATCTAGGACATACAGGTCACGGATTTTGCTCAATGTCTCCAGAGAATATAAGTATTACTTTGTAATAAAAGAGATACATCATACTTAAAAACCAAATTAACACGAATTATAACAAAAACAAATAAGTACAGAAATAAAAATAGTGATTGATCAAACTCATAGACTATAGAAAAAAAGTCTGAAACTGGGCAACATGGAGGAGCCGATACACTATGCAAGGCTAAATACCTTCCAGGATAGCCACTTCTACTGAAGGGAGAACAGTAAGGATGGTTTTGTAGAGTAAAAGAATCTGATAAGGAAAAGACAACCTCTTGATAAACCACCAGTTATCCATGACCTTTTTATTAAGTGTGCCCAAGTGTACCCTCAAGCAAGAGAACTCTAACCCAAGACAGTGGCTATGATACAGAGGCTATGGCACGACCTAAGACTAGAGAACAAAGAGACTGGAGTGTCGTTTTCCTAGAAGAGGCTGCTTACCATTGTTAAAGAATCTCTTCTACCCTTACCAAGAGGAAAGTAGCCACTGAACAATTACAGAACAGTAATTGGGCCCTTGAACTAAGAAGAAGTGTTTGATAATTATAGTGTTGTCAAGTGTTTAAGGAAAGACGAGACTGTGTAAAGAATAGGCCAGACTATTGGGTGTATGTGTAGGCAAAGAAAAAATGAGCTGTAACCAGAGAGGGGAATCCAGTGTATTACTGTCTGGCCAGTCAAAGGATCCAATAACTCTCTAGTAGTAGTATCTCAACTATTCCAGCAATAGCAAAATTTCTCATGTATTGAGGGAGGAAATGCATCTTTAGGTTTCAATTGTTAAAGGCTATCGCTCAATCTTGAGTTTTGCTTTAAACTGAAAGGAGTGGGCATTTCCTAATCTTTAGAACTTCCATCCTCATACGTAGTTGTGAACTTAGCTGTCCTCAGTCAGAAGTAAGACCTCCCCCGTGGCATGTGGTTCGAGTTCTTTGGTCCCTAGAAGGATCCCTGTAGGAACTACTACGACAAGCAACAGTTTGCCTTCTAACCTGGAAGACGGTGTTCCTGCTTGCCTTGGCCTCAGCCAAGCGAGTTAGTGAACTTCGTGGTCTTTCGTTTGATGTCGCCCATTCAAGAGTATTTGGTAGAGATAAGCTTCAGCTTCGTCCCTGAGCTTCTTACCTAGACTCAGAATCCAGGTTTCGGATCCTAGATTTGACTCCTTAAGGATAACGAGTCACCGCTCTGTAACGGGCAGAAATAAGAGGAGGATCGCGGAAGACACAAGCTCTGCTTCGATTCGCAGGGTCACTGACCTAGCTCTGAATCCTGATCCCCCTCCAGCACGTCGTCCCAGATCCCACGATGTCAGGGGCGTAGCTATGTCTTTGGCCTTCAAGGAGAACTACTCTTGTGACGCAGGTATTGCAAGTGGGTGTGCGGAAGCGCCAAACTACGTTCACCGCCCAATACCTGCAAGGCGTGACACACAAGAACCTTAATATGATTTTATCGGTCATGTGGTGGATGCACAACAGCTGGTTTAGTTCTTCAAGGTCCTTATTGGATAAGTAACAGAAGGTTGAGGGCATTGGTTACCCGGGTTTTAGTCTGAGCGAATAAAAAGGAAAGTCTGGCTCTTTTCCTTTCTTCATCCTCCCCTCTCTTGGAGAAATAAGCATCCTAGGTCCTCTGCACAAGCTGACATCAAACCTCTGCAGGTCAACCATTGCTCCCTTGTGTATCATAGTATTGTCCCAATACTGTTGCGTCCCCATACCCTGACGAGGTGGTATTGGAAATGTCTCAGTCTCCTCGGTCATTCCCGGTAAGTCTCAGAATAACCTTTACCATGACAGTCACATTGCTAGTTTCTCATCACATACAGCTTGCATAGACAGCAGACTATGCTTAGCAGGTTTAGCGAGCTGTGAGGTTCTCCCTATTGTTGCACTAATCCCTGCACCATAGGGAGTACCCCAGGTAAGGCCAAAAAGCCAGATTGGCCGGGACATCCACCCTCCTAATGGATGAGTCACCCCTATGAATAGCGTTGGTTTGTATTCCAGTTACGGAAATAAAGACAAATTCGGAGGTAATTTGTATTTTTCTTAGATAGAAACCCTAGCTATTTACACATACTTGCCCTCCAACCCTGTCCCCCTTGAAGTCCTACCTCCAAGCAAAGTGAACTCAATCACCGAGTGTGTGAGCGGGAGGGGTAGCAAGCTAACCCCCCCCCCCCCACCGCTCACTAACGTGATGGGTAGTTAACCCTCGCTGAATTTTAATGGTTCGTCCTTTCAGCTTCATCGAAAGTAATAACCCCTATAAATAGATAAGGTTTGTATCATTAGGAAAAATACAAATTATCTCCGAATTTGTCTATATATATATATATATATATATATATATATATATATATATATATATATATATATATATATATATATATATATATATATATATGCATATTATATAGTGTGTAGATGTGTATATTGTATATGTATATAAGTTTACTTATATATTCATAAGTAAAAATTACACACGCATGTAGACTACACACTCATGGAAGATTTACTTCTCTGGGGGTGATTTGCAGTTGAAAATCCTGTAGCCTATTCTTATGATCAATAACAAAATGATAAAATTTAGACACAGTGATAGTAATGAAAGGAAATCAATGTTGATATCAATGTTCTTTTTTATATTTAATGAAATCAATTTTGTACACAGATATAGACAAGTTTGGGCAGCCTGAGGTGTGAAACTGAAACTGTTACTTGTATTGCCCTGTGAAATATATATATATATATATATATATATATATATATATATATATATATATATATATATATATGTGTGTGTGTGTGTGTGTGTGTGTATGTATCTATGTATATATATATATATATATATATATATATATATATATATATACATACACATATACATACATATACATAGATATACATACATTTGCATATATATCTTCATATATATATATATATATATATATATATGTGTGTGTGTGTATGTATATGTATATAAATAAATATATATGTATATATGTATACATATATATTATATATATATGCATGTATGTATATATATGTGTATATATGGTTGTAGCTTAATAATAATAATGATAATAATACTACTACTAATAATAAAATATATATGTGTATATGTATATATATGTATATATGTATATATATGTGTGTATGTATGTATTATATATATATATATATATATATATATATATACATATATATATATATATATATATATATATATATATATATATATATATATATATGTACATATGTATATATATTTGTGTATATACATATATATATATACCTGTATATATATTTATATATATATATATGTATATATGTATGTATTAAAATATGTTATATACATGGATATATATATATTATATATATATTACACACACACACACACACACACACACACATATATATATATATATATATATATATATATATATATATATATATATATATATAGCCTATATACTGTATATATGGTCTTCATGAGAGCAGAATATTTTATTCACATATTTTATTTTTGTGTTTAAGAGATGTATAGTTAGCTCGTAAGGTGAGTTCCACTCACGTAGGATTAAGTAATGTATGTAAGATACAAAACTCTTTCATCTTTCCTTTAACTGTATTTTTATTCATTTCCATATATTTAGATATGTTATTTTAAAGAAATGAATTTTTATATCACATAGTTTTGATACGAAGTCTTATGTAAGCTTGTCAAAAGGTATGCTGTGTGACACACACTCTAGGGATTGCATCATGTTTCCACATAGTTGGAGGAGGCTTGAGAATTTTAGACTGAAAATTATTTTTATTTTTAATGTCACGAGAGGAAGTGGGCGTAGTTAGCTGAGAGTTGCCTCGCTAAACATCAATAGCACCCAATCTTCAAATTGCCAAGTTGACAACCTTACTCTGCTAGAGCCATGCCCCCACGCCTCGAGAAGGATATACTAGAAATTTCTAGATTGAA
Organism: Palaemon carinicauda; assembly: GCF_036898095.1. Classification (NCBI taxonomy): domain Eukaryota; kingdom Metazoa; phylum Arthropoda; class Malacostraca; order Decapoda; family Palaemonidae; genus Palaemon; species Palaemon carinicauda. Next base: position 108,318,174 of record NC_090742.1, read on the forward strand.
TTAACTTAATATATAAGGACCTATCAATGCATAGGAGAGGATAGATCCAGCCTAGCTCTCAGAAGAACCATCGTCCGACAGTCCTTTCCAGCCTCTTCTCAGCTACTATATATCTCCTGTCCAACATGCATAGTGTTTTCCTCTCCAACGTGCATAGTATTTTCTCTTAAATGTGAATAGTGTTTCTTCAAACATTGTAGTTTCTGTGGTTCAAGTTAATAGAAGTGCCATGATGTATATGTGAGTACCGGTGTAGTATAAAAATTACTTGGTTTTTTGACTGGCCCTGTGAGATTAGGTTAATGAGTGAAGTGTAATTATTTTGCTTAACCGTTCGGTAACGTTGGGTGAGCCAAAGGACATAAGAGTAAAAGTTAAGTATATGTAACTGCAAATTTGATTTATTTTTTGTAGTGTGAAAGTGTCAACTTTTTTTCATTATTTGTCAAAATTAAATATTTTCATGAATTAATTTCTAGTGAAACAAGTGATTGTATAATTTTTCAAAGTATCATTTTTGTCTTAGTCTAAGGTCTTGTTCAGATTTAATATTTCGAGTGATTAATTTTAGTGTTGATTTTTTGGAATTTGTTATAATTTTATAGAATATATTTATTTTTGTAATGTGTGTATTATTTCGATCACCAATACTTTTCTCAGTGCTTTGCTCGTATCACCTGACTAAGAACCAAAGTAAGAGGTTGATTTAAAATGGTTCCCATTAAATGTAAAGTAATTACACAGTTTTTGTTTTGAGTGTAACTTAGTGACCTTTAAGATATTCAGTGTATATCTATTATTGTTTGGGAATTGCGTATTCTCACAGCTTGGAGGTTTTTTTCTTGTGTATAAAATTCTGAAATATAAAGCAGGTGAGTTTAGGATGAGCTCAGGAATTTACGTAATTCGCTAGTTGTAATATATATTTTTTGGTGCCCAGACCCTATGATCAAGCGAGTCTGTTTTAAATATTGGTGATAATAGGGCTGTGTTTCTTTTATTAAAGGTTTGATCAGTTTAGTGTTGATAGGATTCTGTGTATTGATAAGAAATATTTTTTGGAGAGGTATAATTTTTTTGTAAAGTACAAGATGGCGGAATTTAATGTGCAGGAGTTTTTGGAAAACCCAATTGTTCAGGAATTGTCGGAAGTTAATGTAACTGAAGCTCAGTGGCTGGCTATTTTAATGGCATGGGGTGGCCATACAACTGGTGGAATGATTAAAGCCCAAATCAAGTGTCTAGCCTCAGAACCGTTGCTAAACTCAGGAAAGTTACCAGAAGATATTGCAGCAGCTCTCGACCTTTTGGGGAAGACTGAAGCAAAATTCGTATGGAAGCAAGTATCAGATGACCTGCAAACTGAGGGAATGAAGGCAGAAACGAATGGAGAGGCAGAGATTAGACAATTTGCAGCGGAAGAGAATTTTATTAGGTTGAAGATGATGCCAAAACGAGAGAGAGAGAGAGAGAGAGAGAGAGAGAGAGAGAGAGAGAGAGAGAGAGAGAGAGAGAGAGAGAGAGAGAGAGAACTGTTAAATGCTCATTCAAGGTTGTCAACTCAGACAAGTGTGACTCCTGCTAAGCAAGATCCCGTGTGTAATGTGGCGAATGCACAGAGATTGATCCCGAAATTCACGGAAGAAGCGTTTGACAAGTTCTGCAATTATTTTGAAATGGTTGCGTTATTGAAGTGTGTCCTTGTTGGAAAAGGACGCAGTGCATATCTTGCCTTGTCTCAGGACCAGAGGAAGAAGTATGAAGTTAGAGGAGTGTGCTGCAAGTGTATCAAATTACCTACCCCTGAATACTATAATGAAAGATTCCGAAATTTGTGGAAGGACGAGAAAATGACTTTCCTGGATTACGCTTGTAAGGTATGCCAATGTCCGAAGAGATGGATAGAGGCTGCCAAAGTGAGACAGATGGCTGATTTAGAAGAACTGATAGTGGTGGAACAATATTTATGAGGAATTCCTCATACTTGAGAGAGAGAGAGAGAGAGAGAGAGATGGGTGAAGAAACTTGATATAGCCGCTTCACTGAGTGAAGATTATAATATCAGGTTTAAAACTTCCTTGGGTATGAAGTTTCAACCGTCATTCTGACCAAGTGTCTCAAGTATTTGCCAACCTATGGAAACCAGTTCAGTAATAAATATGAGAAATTCAATAGTTACAGCGGAAGTACCACTGGTACTATTCCAAAGCAGAATGTGCAGAATATGATGGCACACAACAACAATCTTCAAATCGTCCTCATTCACGTGTTGTGAAAGACATGCAGATTATTATTGTTTTTTAGAAGTGTGGCAAAAAAGGCCACATCAGTAAGGAATGTTGGTCGAACCAACTGAAAGCAATCTCCCAAGTGGTGAGGGATAATTCAACTCCATAGAATACAAAGACAAAGAATCAAACGGAAAAGGTCGACGACGAAAATAAACCAGCCAACATTTACACGACGAACAGGGCAACCCCAAACAGCGTGGATGCCTTTAAACAGTATATTTCGGAAGTTATGTTAGCTGCTCTGGATGGGAGTAAGCAGATCCTGGTCAAGATATTGCGTGACACAGAATATAATCATAGCGTGGCGACACAGTGTACACCTGTTGATGGAACAGTCTCACAGGAGATTCGGTCATTTTAAAGGGAATAGGAGGTGAGGAGGTTACTCATATTTACTGTTTGAAACTGTCATGCGAGTTGATGACAGGTCATTTTGATTTTGAGGTAAAGGATTCATTGGCTGTCGAAGGAGTGGAAGTCCTATTGGGAAATGAGGTTGGTGGAGCGCCGTTTGTGCTTTGTCCCATTGTAACGGAGAAACCACTGAAGTATAGTCCTATGATTGAACTCAATAAGGAGTACCCATATCTGTTTCCTAGTTGTGTGACAACTAGGTGTATGACGAAGAAAGTGGCTCCAGAAGACAGAGAAACTGAAGAAACATTGAACTTGGAAGAGATATTTATGTAAGAAGAGGTTTCCCATGAAAGTACACTAGAGGAGAGCTCCCGAGAGATTCCAAAAGAAGAGGAACGACAGACGAATGAACAGGAAGATATGGAAGCAATGGATTTGGAAGAAATGGAAGACTCAGCGTTAGAAGTAGGACAAGCGAGTTGGAAAAGGCGGATAGGATTGCAACGGAAGTATGCGACCTTAACAGATTTAATGTACTGAGTGATGGATGAGACGGAGGTGCAGCAGTCTCTCACCTGTTATTACCTCAAGGATGTGTTGCTTATGAGGAAGCATAGACCCACCGATATTCCTGGGAATGCTGAATGGGGCATGTACCATCAGATATTGATTCCCGCACAACTGAGAAGACAGATGTTCGCCATAGTGCATGAGACTGGACACATGGGAATAAGAAAGACTACAGGGAAGATTTTGAAACACACTTTCTGCCCTGGCATGCATAAGGTGGTGAGCCAGTTTTGCCGAGCATGTCCCTTTTTGTCAGATGGCTGGAAAGCCTGACGAGTACACCAAGAAAGCTCCTTTACTGCTCATCATCCGGAGACCCAAGGTGCATTAGAGAGATTCCATCAAACAATAAAGAGCATGTTAACCAAGTACTGCAATGAAACAGGAAATGAATGGGATATCGGATTACCATTAATGTTATGAGGTATGTAAGGCTTATCAAGAAAGCATGGGATGTAACCCAAATGAAATTGTGTTCGAACAAGAAGTAAGAGGACCCATTGAAATGTTGGCTGAAAAATGGAAAGATCGAAAGTAAACGGATGGAGGGTATGTCAAGAGTTTGAGGAAAAGCATTGGCGAGATAAGGAAGTTTACCGTAAAAACTTTAAAACGAACTAGGGAAAAATGAAGAAAAGGTTTGGTATGAAAAGTAAGAACAGACAGGTTGCTTTAGGACAATGGGTGCTGGTTTACTTGACGATAAGTAGATTCCTTCTCACCATCGAGTTCCAAGAACCATTCCGGATTTTGGAGAAGATCAGTGACCTGACCTACGTCATTGAAATGCCAGGAAGAAGGAAAAGCCAAAAAAAAAAGTACATGTTAACACATCAAAACCGATACTGCAAGCACAGGATTTCAACAAGAAATTCCTTATTCAAGTGGATGCGTAGGCTAGTGGGATTGGAGCTCTACTATTGCAAGAAGGCAAGGAAGGAATTATTCCCCTCATTGCTAAAGAAGCAACAACGAGCCTACTTGACAGTTGAAAAGGAATTGCTGGCGCTAATCACAGAAATAAGGAAGTTTGAAGTTTATGTTAACAGACTGTGGTTTATTCAGATCACAATCTTTTAACTTTTGTTAATAAAATGAAGAATAATAAACTAAGGTAAACTAGATGGTCATTATGTTTGCAACCATATTGTATTACAGTAATGTAAAGCATATATCAGGTAAAGATAACGTGGTTGCAGGTTATTTATCTCTGGCTGAATCTGTGGATACAGGCCCCAAATAAATAGTCTTTTTTGGGGGGAGCTATGTTACGAAGCTGGTCTTCATGAGAGTTGAATATTTTATTCACATAATTTAATTGTTTATATAATAGATGTATAAACAGCTCGTAAGGTGAATTCCACTCACGTAGGATCAAGTAATGTATGTAAATTACATAAGACATTTGTCATTCCTTTAATTGTATTTTCATTCAGTTCCGTATATGTAAATTTGTTATTTGGAAGAATTAAAATTTTTTCACGTAATTTTGTTATAAAGTCATGCCCCCACGCTACGAGAATGATTTACTCAAATTTTCTAGAGGGAATTAAGTTAATATATAAGGCCCTAGCAATGCATAGGAGAGGAGAGATCCAGCCTAACCCTCAGAAGAGCCATCGTCCGACAGTCCTCTCCAGCCGGCTCTAGAACAATTACCCCTCGAGGACAACTAACCCCCTAGGACAATTACCCCTTAAGACAATTACCCCCTCGACAATCATCTTTTGAAATACCATATATTAGAAAGAAGGTTAATGGAAAACAAATTAATTAGAATATTTAGATGTATTCGACCAACAAATATATTTCTTTGGCTATCCACTTTGACTTTAGCTTTGCCTCTATTCAGCCAATAGGTATCTCCTCTCCAATGTGTATAGTGTTATCCTTTCCAATGTGCATAGTGTTTTCTCTCAAATGTGAATAGTATTTGTTCAAACTTTGGAATTTCTGTAGTTTGTTAATAGAAGTGCTCTGTATATGTGAGTACCGGTACATTGTAATAGTTTATTGGTTTTTGTGACTGGCCCTGTGAGATTAGGTTAAACAGTGAAGTGTAATTATTTTGCCTAACTGTTCGGTAATCTTGTGTGAGCCAAAGGACATAAGAGTAACACTTAAGTATATGCAAGTGCAAATTTGATATATTTTCTATTGTTGAAGTGTCAACATTTTCCATTAATTGTCAAAATTAAATATTTTTATAAATTAATTTCTAGTGAAACAAGTGATTGTATAATTTTTCAAAGTAGCATTTTTATCTGTGTCTAAGGTCTAGTTCAGATGTAATATTTCAAGTGATTTTTTTTTGTTTTGTTTTAATTTTTTGGAATTTGTCATTTTTTTTATAGAATATATTTATTTTTGTAGTGTCCATTATTTCGATCACCAATACTTCTTTTAGCGCTTCGCTCGTATCCCCTGACTAATAACTGAGGTAAGAGGTTGATTTAAGAATAGTTCCCATTAAATGTAAAGTAATTTCACAGTTTTTTTTTTTTGTGTGTAACTTACAGAGACCTTTTAGATATTCAGTGTTCATATGTATTATCATCTGGGAGTTGTGTATTATTGTCGGAGCTCGGAGGGTTTTTTCCTTTTGTATCAAATTATGTAATATAAAGCAGGCGAGTTTAGGAGCTCGGGAATTAACGTAATTCACTAGACCTAATATATATATATATATATATATATATATATATATATATATATATATATATATATATATATATATATATATATATATATATATATATATATATATAGATAGGCCTATATATATATATATATATATATATATATATATATATATATATATGTATATATATGTATATATATATATATATATATATATATATATATATATATATATATATATATATATATATATATATTGTGTACATATATGTGTCACTCCCCATAGCACCCCAGATTGGGGCCCAATCAGGGAGGGATGGGTGGGTTCACTGGGCGGCACGGGTCTCTCGCCCAGAAATAGATTTTTCCTTCGTCAAAATCCCTTTTCTGGGCTCCGACCTGTGCCGCCCAGTGAAATCGTACCAGAGAATGGGGACCCAATATGGCTAACTACCTGAAGAGGGAATAACACAAAAATAACAGAGCTGATGAGTTTAATATAAAAAAAGAGGGATGTGGAAACCCGTAAAATTAGATCAACATGTATATGACAGTGATAAATAGAAATGGTAAACAATCAATAATGAAACCCGTAGGTAAAATTCAACAGATATGAATAGTGGGAATCCAGCTTGGTAATCAAAAATGCAAAATAAAATCAGCTCAGGGATTCAAGAACAAGAGAAATCAAAACAATTCGTGAAATTGAACAATTGAATAATAAAATAATACACCATAAGGGTGTATAGTAACAAAACAGGTAGGAACAACAGGTAAGCCAGGCAGGAGGGAAAGAGGACAGAGCAAGACGTTGTGATTAGGACTCAGTACCTTCAGGAGGAACTATATTCCCTGCAGCTACTGTGGCAAATCTAAGAGCTTCTAAAGGTTTTAGGTAGTGGCGCTTGAAAACTAGGGGACTTCCAACCCGTATATTTTGAGAGCTCATCAAATTTCATATGGTGGAAAAAATTAATTGAGGTAGGCACAGCTCTAATATCATGGACATGTTGGAATGATGCAGGATTAGCTTGTTTAATAAAATAAAGAATTTGTTGTCTGATTCCCTTAAGGGTAATAGTTCCTCCGTGTTCTCTAATAAATAAGGGCCCTGTGGTTGTAGTGGAAGTTCTACCTAAGTAGGATTTCAGGGTGGTAACTGGACACAGGGATGGATCCCGAGGAAGTGGAACAACCTTCCACGGAGACCACCTGTTTTGGGGGTCTTCATTTTTAGCCAGGAAAACTTTGTTAGGAGAGAGAAGAACCTCACCCAAAGAGAGAAACTCTATATGACCAGGGTCTCTAGATAAGGCTGACAATTCTGAGATTCTGGAGCCCGAGGCGAGGCTCAAAAGAAAAAGTTACTTTCTTAATAATGCCATATAGTTACAGGATTCATTTGGGGTGTCAGAGGCTAGCTTAAGAACATCGTTCAAAAACCAGGAAACTGCGCTAGGGCGAGTTGAAGGTTTTAGTCTGGCACAAGCTCTCGGAATGGATGAGAAATATGAATCCGTTAGATCAATGTCAAAACCAATATGGAAGAACTTTTTCAAGGCTGACTTGATTGTAGTAATGGTATTGGCTGCCAGGCCAGAGAAAAAACAGCGAAATTCACACACTAAGGCAAAATAAGGATCAAATAGTGGTGCTATGAAAAAGGAGTGACTAAACTGACGTGGGATTGCTAGTAGTAGTAGGATGTTGAACGGCACCTCGCTGTTCGGGGATATTGACAGGAGATATCTAAATGGTGCGATTTATTCAGCGCCCCAGTATTATACCGACACCTTATTAAGGTGAGCGAGCTGGGTTCAACCTAGCATTTCTATACAAATTTTTCTCTGGTAAATTCATAGCAGTTTTTACCTTAGAAATGATGTTAAAGGAGCATTTCACTGGGCGGCACGGGTCGGAGCCCAGAAATATATATATATATATATATATATATATATATATATATATATATATATATATATATATATATATATATATATATACATACAGTGAACCCTCGCTACTTCGCGGTTCGACAATCGCGGATTCACCACTTCGCGGGGTTTTCCCATAACCCATATATATATACATATCGCGGATTTTCCGGAAAATTCGAAAATACCGCGAAATCTGAAGACAACCAAATACGATATTTTGTTACCTGTAATTCCATTAATACTGTAATTAGTAATATCTGCTCTTACTGATTGTTCATTGCATTACATATGATATATAATTCAGCACAGAAAGAAATAAAACACGAAAAGAGAATGTGATCATACGATAATTCAGTACGTAGTAAAATTAAATCGAACATGAAACGCAAATCAGATGCAGTCATACCATATTAGAATGGTGTGTACTGTAATGGATGTGCTTCTTTTCCATGAATCTTTTGTATGTATACGTACGTAGTACAGTACTGCATCCAATAATATTCTTTGTTGCAAAAATCACATTTCGAATAAGCGTACGAGAGAGAGAGAGAGAGAGAGAGAGAGAGAGAGAGAGAGAGAGAGAGAGAGAGAGAGAGAGAGAGAGAGAGAGGCGTAAAATAGCGTACGTAAATTTTTATTATTATTGTTATTATTATTATTATTGTTGTTGTTGTTAATAAAATTATTATTGTTATTATTATTATCATTATTATTATTATTATTATTACTGTACAGTATTATTATCATTATTTATTATTATTACGGTATTGTACTTAATCTACGTACGTTCAGTATGCGCGGGGCATCTTCTATGAGTAACCAACGCATCATAGTACTGTAAGACGGGTTGTGATTGGTTCAAGCGCTGATAGATGACGAATCAGAACTCAAGTTTTGTTATCTAGCCTGTGATTGGTGTTTTGCCCGCATCTTCTACCCGCAGCATCAAAGTTCTCGCGGGGCTGGATCGTTCACTTTCTCTTTCCGCGTATCGCTGAGTAGACGTTCTTAAGTTTGTGAAGTTTAATCTGTGCTGTGTGCGACTGTTTTAAGTTGAACTTTTTGTTGAACTTTCTGTTAAATCCTACTGTACAATGCCTCCCAAGCGTTCTGCTTCTAGTAAGGCTGGTAGTGAGCCTAAACGCCACCGAAGGATGATGACGATAGCTGAGAAGGTTACGCTTCTCGACATGTTAAAAGATGGTAGAAGTTACGCGGCCGCCGGCCGCCATTTTGGCATCAACGAATCCACCGTTCGCTATATCAAAAAGGACGAGGCGAACATTAGAAAGACGGCTGCAATCACCTTTAGCAGATCAGCGAAGCGAGTCGTTACAACGCGTAATAAAACGATCGTATGCATGGAAGGTGCTTTAGCTGTGTGGATTGCCGACTGCCGGAAGAAGAACATAGCCTTGGATACGAACACCATCCAAACAAAGGCTTTGAGTTTATATGAGAATTTTGCTGCAAAGGAACCTAAAGACGACGACGGCAACCATGCTGAAGATGATGATGATGCAGATGATCCTCAACCAGGGACATCCACTGATTCCCAGCCTCAGAAACGTTTTTCCGCAAGCAAAGGATGGTTCGCGAAGTTTCAGAAACGCTTCGCCCTGAAAAGCGTTTCCCTGCATGGGGAGTCTGCTTCCGCTGACACTGCCGCTGCTGAAACTTACGTGAACCAGACGTTCAAGAATATTATCGCCGAAGGTGGATACAAGCCGGAACAAGTCTTAAATATGGATGAGACTGGCTTGTTTTGGAAGAGAATGTCGTCGCGAACTTTCCTGTTCAAAGAGGAAGCCAAAGCCTCTGGCTTTAAGGCATTCAAGGATCGCGTTACCCTCGTGATGTGTGGCAATGCTGCTGGATTTTTGTTAAAGCCGGGGCTTATTTATAAGTCGAAAAATCCTCGCGCTTTGAAAAATAAAAATAAGAATCTCCTTCCCGTGTACTGGATGCATAATCAAAAAGCATGGATTACGAAGATGCTGACCTCCAACTGGTTCCACCAGTGTTTCATCTCGCAAGTCCATGAATATCTCTTAGAGAAGGGCTTGCCATTCAAGATCCTTCTCCTTATGGATAACGCTGGTGGACACGCAACTGACCTGTCGCGTGAGGGCGTTCAGGTTGAGTTCCTGCCACCCAACACCACGTCATTAATTCAACCGATGGACCAGGGGGTTATCAGGGCGTTCAAGGCCCTCTACACGAAGAATACCTTGGCGGACCTCGTTGCGTGTGTGGATGCTGCCCAAGATGACGAGGATGAAGATTTCAACTTGAAGGCGTACTGGCGGCAGTACACCATAGCCACGTGCCTGCAGAATATTCAGAAGGCACTTCAAGAGATGAAACCTGCAACCGTGAATGCGAGCTGGAAGAAGCTGTGGCCCGATATTGTTTACGACGACAAGGGATTTACTCTGTCGGAAATCCAACACTCTGCAATACGGAAATCTGTGCAGTTGGCTGCCATAATTGGAGGTGACGGGTTTGGCGACATGACGACTGAAGACGTCGACGAGTTGTTGGACTGCCATTCCCAGCCCCTAACTGACGCAGACCTCGAAGACCTGACGAAATCGGCAAGTGAGGAAGAGAGTGATACCCAGGAAGAGACCCAAGAAAATGTCGAAGAAACGGGCTTAACATTAGAACGGCTTGCCAAGTTCTGCAACCATATCAAGGAGGCGAAAGAAATGTTACAAGAGTGGGACGAGGATATGGTTCGCTCGATGCAATTCTCCAACAAGGTCGATGACATCATGACTCCCTACAGGATGCTCTTGGATCGAAAAAAGAAGCAGCGGCAACAACTTCCGATCACAATGTTCTTCCAGCCTCGCAAAAAAGAGCCAGTTCCTCCTGCTAGTACGCCTTCGGAAGAAATTGAAGAAGTTTCCCAGGAAGAAGTTGAAGAGGTGTCCCAGGAAAAGACACCTCCGTCTGAAGAGACGTAAAATACTATCATTGACTGCACAGTAGAACACATCATCAGCTTCATCATCATCATTTCTACTGTGCAGCAAATTCATCGCCATCACCATTCAAGTTTTTCTTCAACTTCTTTCGTGGTGAGTACAGTAACAATCTTTATTTTTTACTTTAATATTCTTACTGCCTGTTTTATAGTTTAGTAATGTACGTACTGTATGCATTAAGTTAAAGGGAAGGTTTTAAAAGTCTACATGTTGTAACCTATCATATTTTTTTTGTTTAAAATTTACATTTACGTACGTAAAACACTCTCTCTCTCTCTCTCTCTCTCTCTCTCTCTCTCTCTCTCTCTCTCTCTCTCTCTCTCTCTCTCTCTCGTAAATTGTTTTCCTGCTTTGCTACGTACAAGTACTGTATAATTTATATTTGTAAGGTAACATATTTTGTAAATGCTTTTACTGTAAATACTGTATGTACTGTATCATTATTTATCACTATCATCATGCGCGTTAAATGCCTTGTTTGTTCTGAGCGTGGTTGTTTACTGAGCGTACACGCCGTCGTTTCAGGCGGCGTCATAAAGAAAAAGATTTCATTTGAAAGTCCTAAGAAAAATACGTAAACTAAAACATTGGTAATAAAAAAATCAACATACAGTACTGTATAATCAATATAATCGATGCAAAAACTAACCTATACATATATGTGTACACTAAATGAGTTTGTTTCTTCATTATGATCAGAGATGAACGTAAAAAAAACATTGGTTGCCATTTTTTATCGTGCTTTTTAGGTGTTTAGGAAACGCATGATATAAAATCGCCTTTAATATTTGTGCCTGTTTTAGTTTAGGGTGCTGTAGTACATGCATTAAGTGTTCTGTACATTAAAGGGTGGTTTGTTAACAGTACTACGTACAAGGGAAGGTTTTAAAAGTCCGAATATACATGTTAAATAAATAGGTAAATATGATGTCACTACTTCGCGGATTTTCACCTATCGCGCCCGCGTCTGGAACCTATCTACCGCGATAAACGAGGGTTCACTGTATATATATATATATATATATATATATATATATATATATATATATATATATATATATATAGATAGATATAGAGATAATGTATACGTATGCACACGCACACATATGTTTGTTCTGACACTGGACTTTCCCGAACTACTTTCTTAGGATACATGGTGTGTCAGCTAGCTCCTATGACCAGAAAATGTCCCCCATAGGCACAACCTTGACCTCATCTGCTTACCCATAATGCACCGAGAAGAAGGTCCGGGAAGAACTTGTCTAGGGCAAAGGTCACCATTCCATACCTGGCTGCTGTCACGTGAGGTGGACTCTTCAGTTTTCCCTTACTACCTTGTTTTTTTCCCATAGTTTTAGCGCGAGTGTTAACTTCTTTTTCCCTGTGTTCCCTTTCAGTCCCTTGCTTACTCGTTCAGTATGGAGTCTGCGCGTGTGCAGCGTCATTGCCCGGGTGTTGATGGGAAGCTGTTCGCAGCCTTTCTTTCCCACGTGGCTGTTGGTCCTCACGTTTCGTGTACCTCGTGTTGGGGCTCAGTGTGTTCCCTGAGTAAGACATGTAATTAGTGTGTTAATTGGAAAAGGGCTGTGGGCCAGGATAGCCGCTAAGAAATGCAAGAAGGCAAAGAAGGACAGATCTTCCTCGAGGAAGGGCAGTAGATTCACGTCCTCTTTCTAGTTATTCGTTGGTTACCAGTGTGTCGGTGACCTCCTTGTACCAGGAATTTGGAGCGATCCCAATCCCGGATGATAAGTATTGTGATCGTGTCTGAACCGCGCCCCTCTCCCTCCTTGTTCATGAATCTGTCTTTCCACCCTCTTGCTTCCTGGGTCTTCTGGTTTCGCTTCCCCCCCTCACCAGGGCCGGCCATGCCAGATGTAGCGGGGGTGTTGAGTGAGATGATGGATCTGTTCTTACACATGGTCCAGGGCACACTCCCTGCTCAGCACGTGGCCCCTGCTGCGACCAGCAGCGCCACTCGTCGACCACGGTGCTCAGGCGGTGCCATTCTGGCCTGCCCATTCAACCACCTTGCAGGTGGCACCATCTTGGCCTGCCCATTTAACCACCTTGCAGGTGGCACCATCTTGGCCTGCCAGGCCTTACCAGCTTCCTGCTGCTCAGCCTGGGCCGCCATCTCAAGCGCTCCTACCTTGAGCCACCCAGCCTAGCCGGCAGGCAGCCCTCTGCTCGGGCTGGGCCGCCATCTTTCTATCCGCTGACCATATATATGGCCAGCTTCCTCTCAGCAGCCACCAAGCATCGTTCTCTCCTTGTGGGCACAAGAGACCCTTTCGGGTGACCACAGAACCTCTTTCAGCTCCCCACCGAGAGACTCCTTGCCGGTGTTGGGAGCCGCGGATGGTGCTCCCTAAGGAGTACTCTGCTGCTGATGCTGCCCCATACCTCCTCCCCACCGCCTCGGCTCAGGCACGTCGATAGGGGACAGAGGCCTCCGCACCAGATGCGAAATGTAGGTGGGCGGAGGAAGGGTGGCATGCAGCCCCTTCTGCCAGAGAGGCGTTTCTACACTTTGGAGGGCTCAGTCCAAGGGCACCAGGCCTCGGAGGAGAACCTGTGGTAGACGTTACTCATTTGGCCCCGTAGAAGGAGTACTCTACCGCCGATGCTTCCCCATGCCTCCTCCCCACTGCTTCAGCTTGGGCACGTTGAGAGGGGACTGAGGCCCCGCACCAGACGCAAAGTGTAGCTGGGCGAAAGAAGGGCAGCATGCAGCCATTTCTGCCAGAGAGGCGTTTTTACACTCCGGAGGGCTCTGGCCAAGGGCACTGGGCCTCGGAGGAGAACCTGCCAGTTCTGGCCCCAGATGCCACGGAAAAGAAGTTGCTATGGGTTCCGTCAGCTTCATGGTTCAGGAAGCTACAGCTATGGAGGCTACGTGTTAACATGGCCTCATGGTTGGATCTCTGGTCCACGGCCGTTACGAAATACGCCCTGGAGAACGACGTCCAGAGTGGTGGGACGAGGGAGGCTACCCCATATCCCCTTCCCGCCGCCTCAGCTTAGGAATGTCGAGGCCACTGTCTTACGACTACGTGTCCCCTTGCCCCGCACCAGACGCGAAGTGTAGCTGGGCGGAGGAAGGGCGGCATGCAGCCCCTTTTGCCAGATAGTGGTTTTTACACTCCGGAGGACTCCGACTATTGGCACCGTCACGATCTACGCCCTGGAGAGCGACGTCCAGATTGGCGGGGTGAGTTACCAGTTTGTTGAGCTTGCAGTCTCCTATTCTAGGGCTGTCTTAATCCTGGTGGGGTAGTCCTACACCTCTGTATCGAATTGGGGGCTTCGGAGGACGGAGTCCATCCTCCACAGAATGCCTGGAAGGCTCCCAGACATAGAGCTGTGAGCCCTCCAGAATACCTTCATAATTGGAGACTCTCTTCTTGGAGGACATAGTGGAAGGGGCCCTCATCAACTTAAGAAGAGCAGAGCAAGCCCAGGACGCAGTCTGGGAGTTGCCCCCCCCCCCACCTCTGCAGAGCCAAGCACCCTCAGCCACACACTGGGCCCCCCAATACATCCCCCATAGGAGGACAGAACGCGGCCTCTGCCGCACATCACAACAGTGTCTCAGTCAACTGGAGCCCCTGTAACATCCGTTACCATAGGAGGAGGTAGGGTGGTAGGCCGCTCTCCCCTTTGTCTTCCGAGGGTAGGGGGATGCCTCAACAGAAGGTAGAGAAAATGGATGGAGTTGAGGGCAGACCCTTGGAAAGACCAAGTCCTGTGGTACGGATACCGGATCACCAACCGAGAGTCCCCTCCTTTTCTGGTTTCGGGCTATGAAGCTGTGTCCCTGCAGCCCATGGAGAAGGCGTGAAGGAGGACCTTGGAAGGGGAAATCCAGGAAATGCATGCAAAGGGAGCTTTCCAGCTCGTAGTTCCTGAGCCACTGGGGTTTTTCAGCCTCCTGTTCCTGGTAGATAAGGCTACTGGGGGCTGGATCCCAGTCATCGACCTCTCGGCCCTCAAGCATTTCATTGCCAAGACCCCCTTCAAGATGGAAACCCCGAGGACAGTGCTGGTGGCTATCAGAGAAGGGGACTTTATGCTGTCCCTGGACCTCAAAGATGTCTACTTCCAAATCCCAGTACACCCTTCTAGTAGGAATTTCCTCCAATTCAAGGGGGGGGGGTGAGGTAAAGATGTTTCAGTTTCGCACCCTCTGCTTCAGCCTCTTGACAGTACCGCACGTCTTCACTAGTCTTTTCACTGGTCTCCCAGGGGGCCCACAAGAGAGGAATGTGGGTCTTGTGGTATCTGAACGATTGGCTACTCCTCTCAGAGTCTCGGGAGGAGCTGTCAAAGCAGAGGGATGAGTTGGTTACTGTCTGTGAAAAATTAGTTGTGATCTTCAATTGGAAGAAGTCCCAACTCTCCTTAACGACGAGGATGGTTTACCTGCGGGTGGAGATATGCTCCGTGCAAGCCAGGGCCTTTCCGGCTCGGGAAAGGATCATGAGGCTGGAGGAAGTGGCTAGGCCATTTATCAAGGAGGAGTGGCAGAGGCTAGTAGGCCACCTAGTGTCCCCAGAGAAGCTCGTCCCCAAGGGGAGGCTGAAGCTATGCCCAGTCCAGTGGAACGTGAAAATGGTACGGGTCCTACTGACAAGGCACCCCTCAGCGAGACACCCCCCCCATCCGAGTCAACCAGGGAGGCTCTCCAATGGTGGTTAGACCCAAGGAACACCCTAGCAGGGGTCTCCATTCTGGATCCCCATCCTGAGATTCATCTATTCACAGACGTATCCTAGGAGGGATGGGGGCCACATCTGCTGGACCAATGTAGTCTCTTGAGGAGAAGGCCCTCCACATAAACGAGCTCAAACTATTAGCGGTTCAGAGGGCCCTCCTCGAGTTAGGGAGCTCATTGGTGGGAAAGATAGTGGCCAGGATGTGTGACGATGTCACCGTCGTCGCGTACATCAAGAAGCAAGGCGCCCCTCGATCTTGTCGTATCCACGATCTGATAGCAGAGATCCTGTCCATGGCTGAGGATAACACCATCTCCCTGATGGCCAGGTACATTCCAGGGAAGAGGAACGTGGTTGCCGACGGACTCTGCAGGATGGGACAAGTGCTGGGGATTGAATGGTCTCTACACCAGGAGGTGGCAAGGGTAGTTAGAGAAGAGGGGATCCTCCTGCATGGATCTGTTCGTGACCAGACTGAATGCGAAGTTGCCGGTCTTCTGTTCCCCAGTGCTGGACCCAGAACCTGCGATGGAGGACGTGTTTTAACTCCCATAGGATGGGCTAGACTGTAGGCTATTCCCCCCTTTCTGCCTGCTCCGTCTGACTATCAACAGGCTTCGAGGGGCGAGACATGCGAGAATGACAGTAGATCTTTGGTGGCCCGAAGAGGAAGGGTTCCCGGACCTTCTGGAGTTAGCAGTAGAACCTCCGGGGCCCCCTTCCTCTAAGGGGACTGAATGATCTCTACACAAGGGGGGGGGAGGGCAAAGGTAGTTAGAGAAGAGGGGATCCCCCTGCATGGATCTGTCCGTGACTAGACTGAATGCGAAGTTGCCAGTCTTCTGTTCCCCAGTGCTGGACCCAGTACCTGCGATAGAGGACGCGTTTCAACACCCATGGGATGGACTAGAAGTGTAGGCTACTCCCCCCCCCCCTTCTGCCTGCTCCATCAGGCTATCAACAGGCTTCGAAGGGCAAGACGCGAGAATGATGGTAACTCTTTGGTGGCCCGAAGAGGAAGGGTTCCCGGACCTTCTGGATTTAGCGGTAGAACTTTTGGGGCCCCCTTCCTCCAAGGCAAGACCTGCTAAGGCAGCCACTCTTCCTGAGGTTCACGAAGGACTCCCAAGCGTCTTCCTTCATGTGTGGAGACTACACAATGTCTGCTAAGGACAGAGAGCTACTGCAAGAGGACTGCCGCGCAGATGACCTTAGGGAGTCCTCATAGGCCATATACCAAGCAAATGGGGATACCTTTGGGAAGTGGCCCACCAGGAGGTATATCAAGTCTGCCATCGCCTCGATCCCCATCATAGCTTACTTCCTAGTATATTTCTGGCTTGACCGTGGTATGTCAGTGACAGCTGTGAAAGGCTTCCTAGCAGTCCTGGACAGGTCTTCCTCCTCAAAGGACTGAACCAGGGGTCCGCTAAGCAGCTCTTGGTGCTCACTAGAGGTTTTGAGCAGTCTTGCCCGTTGGAAGCTCTCTGAGGGTATATTTTGCCGATAGAAAGTCATGAGTGAGTAAGTGCGTGTGCGGGCTCGGGGAGACATTTAAGTAAGGTAACAGATGTACCTGAAAGAGGAGAAGTGTTGTCTCCCTAGACACTTACGAGCATATCAATGACCCCGTGTCGCCTTCTTCCGGAAGGAACCAAGGTCGTTGTTAAACCCCATGAAAATTGGGCCCATATGATATTAGAGGGCTTGACGGAAATAAAAGAGAACAGAGCTGATATAACAATAGTTAATATGTCAAATAAAAGAGTTGTGTTAGGAAGTGATTCTGTGTATGAATTAGAGTTATGTGAAATTGCTTATAATGGGATGTTGGGAGCCACAACTCCAGGCCGCTCAGACGAACGCACTTTAAATTTGATAGTGCAAGCACGAAAACTATGTCCGTCAGAATATCAACCTGTAGTTAGTAACATTGTCAATAATTATTCCGATGTAATTGCAATTGGAGATGAGCCACCCGGGAGGATTTATCGATTTCCCTTTAGCATTGAAACTGGGCAGGCGGAGCTGATCAGGTCAAGGCCTTATAAGGTACCCATTCATTTCCAGGGAGAGATAGAAAGGGAAATTAATAAGTTGAGGGAACAAGGGATAATCGTGGAGAGCGAATCCCCCTGGGCTTCTCCAATTGTAGCCGTTAGGAAAAATGATGGCTCGGTAAGATTGTGTGTTGATTATTGGAAGTTGAAGGCAGTCACTAAGGATAATGCATTTCCATTGCCCCCGATCGAAGAATTACTTGTGAAGGTATGCGATAGTAAATATTTTACAACTGTTGATTTAAAATCTGGATCCTGTCAAATACCCATTCAGGAAGACAGTAAATGTAAAACGGCATTTATAGCTAATGATCAACTATTCCAGTTTAATTTTCTTCCTTTTAGTGTTATAAAAGTTCCAAGTCATTTCTCTAGAGTAATGATGGCGGTTTTGTCTCCCTTAATTGGCCATAATGTTCTTGTTTATTTAGACGGTATCATAATTACAGGGAAACCGGTGAAAGAATGTAATAATAATATTCGTAAAGTTTTAGAAGTATTGCAACGTAATGGTATGAAAATAAATTTGTCAAAGTGCAAATTTTTCTGTAAACAGGTCGAATTTTTAGGTCACATAACCCCAGAAGGTATCCAACCCTGCCCCAGTGAAGTAGCGGCTATTAGAGATTTCCCTATGCCACGTAACTCTAAGGAAGTAGCTGGGAACATTTAAACTCTTGAAGATTGGAGGCTGCAACTGTAGACTACTGCTACATACTTCAGCATTTGGGATGCAAAATCCATGAGTTCGGTGTGGGTGTTTAGGAGATCGTTACTTCCATAGGTGTCCACTCATCGACACTCTTCTTGGTAATTTCTCCTTCATCGTAGATAATCTGATACCTCGCGGTTGAAAGGGAAAATTGTTGGCAGAAAGGGAACTTGGTCCCATCGTCATCCTGCTTTGGACTCTTAGAAAATTTCCTCTGGATTAACTTGACGTTAAGTAAGTGTCTGCCAACTCGGCACTTGGTGTGGGGCCTCGCTCCAGGACGGGGAGAAGGGACAACCAACCGACTATCGCGGTTTACTTTAGGAAAGAGCGCACCTCTTCTATCCCACCATCGGCTTAAGTAGCCCAGAACAAGGGCGTTGTAATTACGTCATGTCATGTGACTGTTCTTGTGTTTTATTGGTCCCCTCTTCTGACGTAATGGTGATGTCGTACATTGCTTTGTGTCATTACCTGCTTCCTTGTAGGCGGCGAATCATGCAAGCATTTCTGTTGAGTGAGTCACACGATATGTTTTCATGATTTGGCCTCGATGCGTTTTCATCATTTTGGGCCTGTTTTGCCTAGCTAAATACAACATGATCACTTTTCACAAACATTGGCTTTCGAGTGCCATTTGACTCCAAGTTCCTCTCTCTCTCTCTCTCTCTCTCTCTCTCTCTCTCTCTCTCTCTCTCTCTCTCTCTCTCTCTCTCTCTCTCTCTCTCTCTCTCTCTCTTTACATCAATGTCTCCCTATTGTTTAACTAAGGAATAAAACTCATAAAATACTTAATCAAATACACATATCACCTTATTCAATGCAAAATTTTCTCCTTTACATGACACCATTCGGTCACGTACCTGAATTCCTGTGGAATTCACATTTTATTAACTCATTCATTGTTTACCCAAAAATAATTCATCAATAAATCATCATCACCAAAAGAAAATGCATCTTAGCACGATAAATCAAAATCATCATAAAAAAAAAATTATCAATCATATTTAAAATAATGCAATTGCATATGTTTATCATCAATATATATTTAGGAAAAACTTTCTGTTCCCTTCAAATAACTCAACATAATATTGAAACATTATTTTTCTCAATTCTTCATAATGGAATATTTAACCCATAGTTCACTGGGTACATAAGGCAATATTGATAAGGTCATCTGTAATCAACTGTGCAAGTAATTATGAAACGCCTTTACATTTAACTTCTATTCAGTTCATATTTTCCATTACCTATGACCTCAAAATCTCGGTCTTACTGATGTAAGCACAAAAGTCATTTCTTCAATGCAATGCAATAAATGGCAGAAAATAAATGTTCAATCGTACATATCATCAATCCAATTTAATCAAAACATTTCTGCAATAAAAATGATTGTGTCTTGCACATTATCACTCATCCAAGAATATTACTCCTTTGTAATCAGTATTAATAAACATTTGTTAATATTATGGTACCTTATTTACTCATAATTGTCATCATGATAAATCATTATTTAATGGCATCAAAAGAAACCTTTCTCACCTTCTTCATAAAAGTGCATTTAAAACTATTCAAATTCTTGTCATAATAAAATGAGTAAATTCAAAACTCAAGGTTATCAATGTCTTAAATCATCAAAACATCATAAATATTTCATAATAAAGAAACATATTTAATACATAACAAAAACATCTTTATGAATTTGAATCTTATTTGCACCTTGTCTGCATTTTATTTTCATCTCAAGAACTTCAATTCTCAAACACATTGCCTTCAGAAAGATATGTCATAAAATTCAAGTGACAGGGAACTTAACATTTCAATGTTAAAACTTTTCTTTAAAAGAAATCATTTGCAGACTATCTCAAAACATTTTATATAGTCTTTTTTCAAGGATTCGTCTACTACACAGGCATAAAAATCAATTTGTGTGTTTCCACACTTACTCTTTTTTTAACTTCAAAATGAAAGGGTGCTATTATTATAACGCTACATATGTACTTAACTGTACACTTTTTCATGTGTAATTGTTATGGGACTAAAATACCCCTTTGAGACGTTCAACTTCTCTAAGTTCATTATTGGTGCACATTTTAAATTTTTTTTAATTACTTAAATCTTTTCTTTCTTCAATTTGTTAGTTATACTCAGTTTGTTTTTAACACATTGTTCATCCTTTAGAGCATAGATTGTTTTGATTTTTACCCTTTCTTCATAATTATTCAAGTTAACTTAATCAACATCAAAACATAATAAAATTCATTGTATACTTGCATGTTTATCATTGTTACACTGGTACACAAAAATATTAATCGATGCATCGTCTATAAAATGCAGTAATAACTCTTTTGCTCTAATGGCATCATTATTTAATCAGACTTTCAAACAAAATCAATACATTTGTAAATCATCAAACACCTATGGGTTTATATTTCAACTGTCTTCATTACCCACAACTTTATAAAAAAAATTTCATCTTAGTTTGTAATTCAATACTCCATGTAGTCCCTTAATTAATTGTTTGGAGACATTTATTATTTGGACCTTCTTTGATGATTATGGAATACACATTAAAATTCTAGGATAACACACTTTGAATAATTACAATTTTTCAATCATTTGTTACCCTCAATATTTGTATGAGTGCCCAAATATTTTCATTTAATTTCACAAGGAGTTTAGTAGTCTTTCTTAAATTTACCTGATAAAAAAAAATCTGATGTTTCCCATATACCGAGTTATTTCAAAGTAAATATGTTCTCTTCAAGTAATTGTTATTAATCTTCTGTGTTGGTCTATGTAAAGTTTGCAGGACATCCTCAACCCCTTTATATTATTTTATTTACCCCTTTTTCTCTATTTGAACTTGACTTATGATGGTTTATTTCACCCTTCTTACTTTAAGAAAAATATTGCAGTTTTCATTAATCACTAGTAAATTCGGGTGCATTGCCTGAGAGAATATCTCGAAACACGAATGTCTCGCTATTTATTCTGGTCTTGAATCATTCTATTACAGTCTCATCAACCCTTTCTTTAAATCAATTTTAATTCATTCTTTGATTACTGGATGTCGTACTAACTTGAGCATGAGTTTTTGTTAGTACTTTGCTAGTATGTCAGGAATTTTCTATTCATGAACAAGTATTTCTCCCTATTCTTTGTATGTATTCCTTTAAGCAATATGCGATCCTGCTCTATGATTCTTATTTTGGGAGTAAGTCACCTACATCACTTCTATTAACCTTTGGTTTCTCTTGTTCTATTTTAATTCTTCTTAAATCTAAGTTTCTTGCCTGACAACTGAAACAAAATATTGGTAGTTATATTTCCTTTTAACATCTTCCTGTCTTTTTAAATAATCCTTCTTTTACCATCATAAACCTACCAATAAAGTGATTTATCCTGGACAAACATCCAGTACTCTAAGGATCCCAAGATTCCTTTTATTCATTCCTCAACAAGAGTCCTTCTTGGACAGTAAAATCACAATCATTTTTATGATTAATAAGTACATATACTCTATACCCTAGATAAATTTCTAAACTTCTCTAGACCATTATTTGGATAATCTATCCTACTCGGTTATTTTTCATTTATTTTAAGACTACTCTCATGATTCATTACCCTTCTTCGGGTTTCATCTTTTCAATGAGACATTTCTTTTTATTTTTATGAGGCATCACACATTATTTTTTATAACTCCTTGGTAAGAGATCGGGTTAAATTAATGTAGGATCAAAAATTAATTTCTCTTCATTTTTATTGCCTTCTATTTCATTTGCACACTACATATTTTTAGGTTAACTTTATTTTAAGGCTTGGCTAAATTAGCAAATGCTGCTTATTATTCCCTAAGATCGTTTCATTCCTAAAAAATCTTCTACATCTGTCAAATCTTTGTGGAGCAGGATTTCCACTTTAACCCTTATTTCTCTACATATCTTAAATCTATCTACACGTTTAACTTACCCTATTCAAATCTAGGGATGGGTCACTCTTTAATCTGGTACTTTATCCTGCTATTCTCCCTCTTTCTAGACTAGTTCTATTATTTCAAATGGCTCTCTATATACTTGCTAATCTTAGTAACATCATTCTATATAGGCTTATTCATTCTCTGTCTCCATATTCTAGATCGTCATTCTATCAATAGTTAGAGGAGCTGAGGTGTGCCCGTCGACTTCACTCTAATTTCTAACATTCTTCAAAAACTCTAATAGCCGTGAATGGCTTGTATTCTTTGACCATGGTACTTATAATATTCTCGATGTATCTCACTCCTCAATAATTGTGCCAAACATCATTTATTATCGGGATATACATTTCATTTATATTCTACATTTTAATTCTACTTATGATGATCTTTACCAGTCAAACTATTATCCTCTTTGGGTAATATATCTCGGGAGTTTTATAAGGAGACTTATTTATTTTAACACTCAGTGTTCCTATGGGGCGTTGGCTGATAGGTAATACTTCATGATTTATATTGGTATTTAAAAAGTTTTAACAAGTTTTGGCAGGTTCTGGCACCGATGTTTCTATTCATTTTTAGTTGCAACTCTTCTATTCTGCCTAACCTATTGCCTGAAATGGCTATTCCCTGCCTATTTCTTATCTATCCCTACATCTATGCTCCTTATGGTAAACTATGCCCCTTTCTGATTACCGAATTGTAATCTCTACTCCTTTATTTTAGAAGTCATTACCCGCCATTCAGATGAGTTATTTTATCCGGAGTAGTATTAATCAATTAGTGTGCATTCATTTTCCTTCATCTGAACTTTATTGTTATCTCTTTTGACAAAAATCTGGCATCCTATTTTAGTTAACCTCTCTTCTTCATATCTGCGGGTTATTTTTATTTAGTCATCATTATGACTTCTCTAGCTAAATTCTAGCTTTTTATATTTTCAGTACTGATCAGACTTTATATTTACTTAATAGCATCATAGCTCATTTATTATTCATATGCCTATGTCTTTATCTTGAATCTTTGTGCCTAACAGCAACATATTTCTTTTAATTCATACGCTTATAGCATCATTTATATCTCTTCTGCCTATAGCAGCATAATTCTATAAGCTTATAGCTTCATTTGCCTATGCCAATAATTTCTTGGAATTCCCTTTTTATTTAAGCTATTCTATTTTATTCTCTGTATTATCTGTCGACATTCTATTTTATTTATATGGCGCCTATTGTATATTCGAAAGGAGTACATTCATTCTTGGCTACTCTTCCTATTTTTCAACTTTATTTCTCCTTGTCTTTTTAGTTCATTTCCATTTCCCTTTCTTAGTCCGGAATCTGTTTCTTCTGTCAAATTCGTCTCCTACAAAGTGGCCAGTTTTGTAAAAGACTTGTCTTTGACAAGGAGAATCATACCCTGACTATCTTATTTTTATTTTAAGCCTGCACTTCTCACAAATAAAATTCATACTTCATCATTGTACCTTTTTTGAACGATATCTTAAGGCTCTAGTGGGAAATGTTACTTAAAACAAATGACATCTTTATTCATCATTTGGCACATTTTGGCATTTAATTCTCTATCTAACCTGACGCTTTTTTTTTTTACTTGTTTCCATTTCATTTCTTCAAATCATTTATTTTCACCCTTAAAATTTGGAAGCAGGTATTTCAAAATATTCTATCACTATGTTGCATTCTATTGTATTTGCCAGAGTCTCTATAAGATAAAATAGTCATTTACAACGTGGATATACCTCCGCTACACATGTCTATCTTTCCTATATAATATTTTTCGTTTTCCTGACTTCCTTTCTATCCGGCTAACTATTTTTATCTTACTTCTGTTTCGCTATTTGGAGGATTTGAGTTTCTCTTTCTTTTTGCCGGAGGGGCATTCTGAGAAGTGTCTTCATTTATTTCATGATGGGGTTCTTTATTTCTGTGCCTGCCTTTCTGCCCTGTATATTTTCCTCTTTTACATTATTTTGCATGATTTCTATCCCCTTTTATGTAATCTTTCCCTAGAATTAAATGTGTCCTCTCTATTTCTTTTAACTGTCTTTGACCTAAATTTCTGCCCATTATTCTGTTTAACTGGAGGGTAATTTGCGCCTCCTTCCAGTCTACTGTTCGAACTTCCCTGCAACTATTTAAATTACTCAGAATTTCTCTGGTAGGATTTGTGGCTATTAGTTCCTTAGAATTTTATTTTCTGATTTCCTATCGTTATTGCTAGTTTCCCTTTCTCTTCGTAAAACTCATATCTAGGATGCTACTTGTCACATAAGTTAATGCCTCATCTATTTCTACATATAGGGAATTATCATTAGCAATAAACTTACATTTAGCAAAGGAATCATGTCCTTTTTATTGTTGCTACTTGATCCTCCATTTGTGTGGCAAATTCATTTACCAGGCCACCCTCATATTTTACCAATAGGAACTTGTGTAGATTTGTTAACCTTTCTGTCTCTTTTGGCTGATCGCCATAATTTCCTACATTATTCTTGAAACTCACTCAAATTGCTACATTTTTAAATACCTTACCATTCAAGGTTATGTGAGCACCACTTACATTTGTATTCACGGTTAACATAGCCTCTTTAAATTTGCTTCTCATTGTTTATTCTCAGACTAACTATTCTACTTTCAGTATCAGCTAACCACTTATACATAGTATATTTCTCTAACCTTCTTTTATCTTGGTTATTCCTACCTACATTTCCACAAAAATTGCTTTGTGTTTATTTCCCTCCTGAATTCATGTTAGCGGCGTTAGTAATTTGTGTTAATTCTTTGAACTCACTTTTTTTTTTTTTTTTTTTTTATGGGGAAGTTGCTCGTTTGTATTTTTCACCTACTCGTGTAATTCGAAATCATATTTTACTCACATATTCTATGGGCTGATAACATCATTACCATCACTTTTTAAAAAATCATAATACATTTTGATTACACAAGAAAACAACAAAATATTTTATGCATCAATCAAGAAACCCTAGCAAAATAAAAATTTTATATCTTAAATGAGAGACAATTTCTTACATTCTACTGAGAGACGTATTTAAGAGAGATTCTTTTACTCACATTTCCTAAGCGAATTTCTTTTGTTTAAATTCTTGTTTCTTTCTTGTCCTTTTGTTTACATCTTTCTCACTTCGGTAATTATTTCTTGTGTTTAAACTCTTGTTTCGTGTCATGTCCTCGCTATTTATTTGGCATTTTGATGTTTATTCTGCAAAGGTCTACAACTGGTATCTGGAAGAATTTATTTATTAACATATGCCCTGATAAATATCACACGGCATTTTATCCATTTAAGCTGCCGCCATTTTGTGATGTGTTATGGGACAAAATCTATTTCCTTATTAACCATCACTTCAATATTATTTTTAATTAAAAGTTATTCAATCATTCATATCAGTGCAAATAATTATTTATATTTAGACCTTCAAGAGAATGGGTGCAGGTAAAATGCCGTTTAGTTCCTTAACTTTACTGGTGAACTTAGTGAACAACAATTTTACAGTAATGTTCTATGTTGAATAATTAGTTTTAAACACAGACTGGAACATTTAAACTCTTGAAGATTGGAGGCTGCAACCGTAGACTACTGCTACATACTTCAGCATTTGGGATGCGAAATCCATGAGTTCAATGTGGGCGATTAGGGGATCGTTACTTCCATAGGTGTCCACTCATCGACACTCTTCTTGACAATTTCTCCTTCATCGTAGATAATCTGATACCTCCCGGTTGAAAGGTAAAATTGTTGGCAGAAAGGGAACTTGGTCCCATCGCTGTCCTGCTTTGGACACTTGGTGTGGGGCCTCGCCCCAGGACAGGGGAGAAGGGACAACCAACCAACTATCGCGGTTTACTTTAGGAAAGAGCGTACCTCTTCTATCTCACCATCAGCTTAAGTAGCCCAGAACAAGGGCGTTGTAATTATGTCATGTCATGTGACTGTTCTTGTGTTTTATTGGTCCCCTCTTCTGACGTAATGGTGATGTCATACATTGCTTTGTGTCATTACCTGCTTCCTTGCAGGCGTCGAATCATGCGAGCATTTTTGTTAAGTCACACGATATGTTTTCATGATTTGGCCTCGATGTGTTTTCATCGTTTGGGGACTGTTTGCCCAGCTAAATACAACATAATCGCTTTTCACAAACATTGGCTTTCGAGTGCCATTTAACTCCAAGTTCTTTTTTCTCGTCTCTCTCTCTATTTACATCAATGTGTCTCTATCGTTTAACTAATGAATAAAACTCATGAAATACTTAATCTCCTTTACATGACATATATATATATATATATATATATATATATATATATATATATATATATATATATATATATATATATATATATATACCGGCTAGGCAGTATATCCTAGGAATCCATCCATGTTTCCCCATGGTTACATAAGCGGATGAGCAACCTGATGGAGTAACGAGAACTTTGGATGTGGAGGAAATGCCCCCCCCCCCCCCCTCTAGATCTTGATGAAGTCACTGGCAGTATGGTAATGGATTGGGTTTTAGGAAATAGAAAAGCCCTCTCTTTAGCTTCTATTCCTGATGTCTGGTGGAAGATCTTATTGGATTAGTATGGACTTGCAGAGGTCACTTCCCTTATAGTTAGGTAGGGTCAGCGCATCACAAGGAACTGGCTCTCCTTTGATGAATCTATCCAATGATTCCGTTATGGATTTAGTCAGTTAATGGGAAGAAAAGATGACAGAATGACCCCCAGTCCTGTACATACAGGGTGCTAATAATCTCACGGTTTATAAATACAAAACAAAATTTTAGAATTGATAATTGGAACGTTAAAACCAAGAATCAGATTGGAAAGTTATAGCAACTGCAGAATGAATATATGAAATATAATTTGGGTATCTTGGCCCTAAGTGAAACAGGTTGTAAGGGGATCGGTAAGAAAAATCTTAGACGAAGGTAATTTATATATATATATACATATATATATATATATATATATATATATATTATATAATATATTATATATTATATATATATATATATATATATATATATATATATATATATATATATATATATATATATATATATATATATACATATATGTATGTATGTATGTATGTATGTATGTGTATAATTATGACTAGCGAATTACGTTAATTCCCGAGCTCTAAAATTCACCTGCTATATATTACATAATCTGATGCTCAAGAGAAAACCTCCGAGCTCTGAGAATAATAAGCAACTCCCAGACAATAATATATATGAACACTGAATATATAAAGGTCTTTTTACGTTACACTCAAAACAATACTGGTTGATTACTTTACTTTTAACAGGAACTATTCTTAAATTAGCGTCTTATTTCGGTTCTTAGGGAACACGAGCAAGTACTGAAGTAATTATTGGTGATCGAAACAATACACACTTTACAAAAATAAATATATTCTATAAAAATAACAATTTTAAAAAATACCAAAAATAAATCACCCGAAATTTAAAGCCAAAATGACACTCCCAACAATTATATAATCACTTGTTTCATTAGAAACTAATTTATGAAAATTTTTAATTTTGACAATTATTTAACAAAGTTGACACTTTAAGAGTAGTGAATAACCAGTGATTACACTTACGGATGTGTAACTGTTACTCTTACGTTCTTAGCTCACACATGGTTACCGAACAGTTAAGCCAAAATAAATACATTTCACTTTTTAACCAAATCTCACAGGACCAGTTACAAATAAACTTTACAATAGAAATTTACTTACATTAGCACAATTATTTTTTAATTTGAACACGCTCAATAATATCTCCAACGTTCGAACAACATTATACACTATACACTATACACAGTATACGATGGATAGAACTTGCTATTCACGTTTGAGAGGAATTACGTAGTGGCTGGATAGATGCTGGAGAGAGGACTGGTGGTCATTGGCTCTTTCAGAGGTCTGGGTGGATCTCTGGTTCCTATGCATTGCTAGGTCCTATACATATACACACACATATATGTATCTATATATATATATATATATATATATATATATATATATATATATATATATATATATATATATATATATATATATATACTGTATATATATATGGTGATTAAGCATGCATCTGTAGAAAAATTGGTTAACAAACTGAAAAAAGAACAAGCAAATACAGAGATGTTGTTAGCGCAACTAACCAATGGGAGAGGGATTGGAAGGCAGAACATAAAATATGTTAGAATCAACGAAAGATTGAAGAACCTGGTCACAAACTTTCATCCCGATCAAGGGAAACAATTTTTAAGAGCAGTTGCAAATAATTTGTAACACTTTTTAGAACTATGTTGTTATCAAATGATAAATTTTGTGTTCAATATCTGTTGTACCACTTTTTAGAATTAATTTTTTTTCCTCATTATTTTTTTGTATCACCCTTTCATTGAATAAATTGTTTTACATAAATTTGTAGTTGTACAATTGAACCATGTTATGATTCATTATTATAATAAATGATAAATAATATATAATGAATAAAAAATAAAAGAAAAGAATAAAAAAATATGAAAATAAGAATATAAAAATAGAAAAAAAATAAAAAAAAATTTAAAAATAAAAAAAGATAATGATAATGACAAAGGAAATTTCACATAGTAAAGCTATGCTAATTAAGTTTAGATCCAACGACTGTTCGATATCTGTTGGTAAAGTGGTGCATTTCCAGTCGAAGGAATATATAAATAAATTCATTTCATAAACAACAAGAAACATAATCTTTATGGGTGAACAAACAAAACTAAGAATAATGTATATGAATTATCAGGAAATAATAAATAAATGAAGATATAGTATATATATAACTAAATGAAATAAGTCGTCGACATTTTGTCCTACTCTAACAAATGTCTACATTTTGTCTGTCGATATTTTGTCCATCGACATTATGTCTGTCGACATTATGTACGTCGACATTATGTCCGTCGGCATTTTGTCTGCACACCATATAGATATATATATATATATATATATATATATATATATATATATATGTATATATGTATGTATATAAATACATATATATATATATATATATATATATATATATATATATATATACAGTATATATATATATATACTTTATATATGTACTGTGTATATATATATGTATATATATATATATATATATATATATATATATATATATATATATATATATATGTATATATACAGTATGTATGTATGTATATGTCATCATAATTCTACCTGCAAATGTCCAGTTCATTCCAGCAATGCATTTGATGCATATGCATATGGTTTGGGCGGGTTCTCACGACAGCAGGTTGCCAACTTGGCAGTATGGAACTAGGGTACTAACGTCGCTTGGCGAGGCAACTTTCTCGGCTAACTTAGCAAAAAGAATTAATTTTTATTCTAGAACCTTCAGGCAACTTCCAACCATGTGGAAATATGATGCAATCCCTAGCGTTTGTCATGCCATCATACCTTCTAACAAGATTACATAAGACTTCATAACAAAACTACGTAAAAGGAAAATTTCTTTAAAAGCACGTAAATTTACATATACAGAACTGAATGATACTACAAATAAATGAATGACGACAGTCTTATGTAATTTACATATATTTACTTGATCCTACGCGAGTGGAATTTCCCTTACAAGCTGGTTATACATGTCTTAAATACACAAATGAAATACGTGAATAAAATAATCTACTTATGTTAGACTAGCTTCGTAGGGTAGGTCCCCCCCAACAATGATTATTTATTACGGGCCTGATTCCACCGATTCAGCGCGAGATAAATAACCTGCAACCACGTTCTTTTTACCGGATATATGTTTTACATTGATATATAGTAATATGGTTGCAAACATAATGACTATCTAGTCAACCTTTGATTGTTATTCTTCATTTTATTAAAAATGTTATATGATTGTGATGTGAATAAACTGTAAATTCTTCATTCTGTGGTCTATTTACATAAACTTCAAACTTCCTTATCGCTGTGATTAGTGCTAGCAGTTCCTATTCTTCTGTTGAGTAGGCTCGTTAATGTTTCTTCAGCTTCGACGACATAAAACAGATGGGGTGAAGAATTCCTTCCTTGCCTTCTTGCAATAGGACAGCTCCAATCCCATTGTCCGATGCATCCACTTGGATAAGGAATTTCTTTTTGAAATCTGTTGGTTGCTGTATCGGTTTCGATAAGTTAACATGTACCTTCCTTTGACTTTTCCTTCTTCCAGGTGTTTCGATAACGTAGGTCAGGTCACTGATCTTCTCAAAAATCCAGAATGGTCCTTGGAACTTGTTGGCGAGAGGGAATCTCCTTATCTGTAAATCAACACCTGTTGTCCTACTGCAAACTCTCAATTCTTACTTTCCATACCAAAACTTTTCATTTTTCCTTGGCTTGTATTCAGGTTTATGATGGAAAATTTCTTATATCGCGGATCCTTTTCCTCAAATTCTTCATGTATTTGCCATCCGTTTCCTCTCGATATTTCTATTTTTCTGCCAACATTTTAATCGGTCATCTTTCTTCTCGACTGAACGCTATTTCATTTGGGCTATATCCTATGGTTCTTGATAAGCATTTCATAACTCAAATGAAATTAAAGGTAGTCCGATGACCCATTCATTTCCTGTTTTGTTGCAATACTTTAACATACTCTTTAGGGTTTGATGAAATCTCTCTAATGCACCTTGGGTCTCCGGGTGATAGGCAGTAGACATTTGTTGTCTCGCATCCAATTGTTTCATCACGGTCTGAAACAATATTGACATGAAATTTGTTCCTCGGTCACTTTGAATGGTTTCCGGAACACCAAACTAGGTAAAAAAAGTCTAAAAACTTCTTGGCGATTACTTCGGCACTGATGTTCCTGTTGGGTATGGCTTCTGGGTATCTTGTTATTGGACGCCTTTCTTCGTTCTCGGTAATGGTCCTACAATGTTGATCATTACCTTGCTGAAGGGTTCTCCTCGTACTTCAATCGGGTATAAGGGAGCCTATTCGATATACCCTTTAGGCTTTCCAGCCATCTTGACAAACGTGACTTGCACGGCAAAACTGGCCCACATCCTTATGTAAGCCCGGTCAGAAAAAAAGTATCTCATAATCTTCTCCGTCGTCTGTCGTCTTTTTTTATTCCCATGTGTCTCGTCTTATGCGCTATGGCGATCACCTGTCTTCTCAGCGGTGCAGTAATTAATATGACGGGATATGCCACATTCAGCATTCCCAGGGATATTGACGGGTCTGTGCTTCCTCTTAAGCAATCCATCCTTGAGGTAATAACAGGTGAGAGACTGCTGCATCTCCGTCTCATCCACCACTTGGTACAATAATTCTGTTAACGTCGCATCCTTCCGTTTCTCTCCAATCAGACTTTTCCTACTCGGTTATCCTACTTCTAATGTTGATTTTTCTATTTCTTCCAAGTTCATTGCTTCCATATCTTGCTGTTCATTCGTCTGTCGTTTCTCTTCTTTCGGGCTCTCTGGCGAGCTCTCCTCTCGTGTACTATTATGGGAAACCTCTTCCTTCATAAATAAATCTCCAAGTTCATCGGTCCTTTGGTTTCTCTGTCATTTTCTGCAGCCACTTTTTTTGTCATCCTCCTCCTCGTCCCACAACTAGGAAACAGATATGGGTAGTCCTCCTAGAGTTAGTTCAGTCATAGTCCTATACTTCAGTGGTTTCTCCATTATAATGGGACAAGGCACAAACGGCGCTCCACCAACCTCATTCCCCAGTAGGACTTCTGCTCCTTCGACAGCCAATAAATCCCTTATCGCAAAATCAAAATGACCTGTCTCCAACTCGCATAACAGTTTCAAACAGGAAATAGTAACTTCCTCACCTCCTATTCCCTTTAAAATGACAGAATCTCCTTTGAGAGACTGTTCCACTATCGGATGTACGCATTGCGTCACCACACTATGATTACATCCTATGTCGCGCAATATCTTAACCAGGATCTGCTAGCCGTCATCCAGTGCGGCTAATATACCTTCATAAATATGCGGTTTAAAGGCATCCTCACTGTTTGGGGTCGTCCTGTTTTACGTGTAAACGTTAATTGGTTTATTTTCTTCTTCGACCTTTCCCGTTTGATTCTTCGTATTCTGTGGAGTTGAATTATCCTTACCCACTTGGGCGACTGCTTTCGGTTGGTTCGACCAACAATTCTTACTGGTATGGCCTTTTTTGCCACACTTATGACAGACAATATTAATCTTCTACACGTATTTCATAACACATGAAGGAGGACGATTCGACGATTGTTGTTGTGGTACTGTCACATTCTGCACATTCTGCTTTGGA
>NC_090742.1:108355786-108383286 GCF_036898095.1 Palaemon carinicauda
TAAACACTTTTAACAAAACAAGAGAAAGAGAAATAAGATAAAGAAAAAAATAGTTGTGCCTGAGTTCACCCTCAGGCAAGAAAACTCTAACCCAAGAGTGTGGAATGTTATGGTACAGAGGCTATGGCACTACCCAAGACTAGAGAACATTGGTTTGATTTTGGAGTGTCCTTCTCCTCGAGGAGTTGCTTACCATAGCTAAAGTCTCTCTTCTACCCTTGCCAAGAGGAAAGTGGCCACTGAACAATTACAGTGCATTAGTTAACCTATTGGGTGAAGATGAATAGAGTAAACTGCAGAAAAGAAGGTAGTGGAACCAGAAAGATTGCCTAAAAGAACAAAAATACTGTTTCTATTGTCTGAATAAATAGCACTGCTATTAGTTGCCTAAACAGAAATTTATTACATTAACTAATTCATCTCTTGAAGGACGGAAGATTTTGACTTCGTGAAAACTATCTGGATGAACAACCTGTTGTGTGACAGATATCTTATAATATTTGTGATGAAGCATTTAACGCAATTGGTCACATAATGATTATTAGATTTAATAAGATCAATATCATAGGTGCTCTGTGTGATAAAGTACCAAAAGTTTTTGATGTATACAAGCCTGCAGCCTTGTTTGAGAAAGTTGTAGACGTTAAGCCATCCCAGAGAAAGCCAACGCCTCCAAAGTGGCTTGTTGATCAACTTGAAGGGGGTACAGGGAATTACTTTAAAATTTGTTATTCAATTCAGGCCAAAGTATGAATCATCGCCCTTGGAGATATATCTTGTTTTGGAAAAAATAGTTACCTCATCCATGCCAAATCATTCTCATAGTTTAATTTAAAGACTAGTGATATTAGATTAGATGTCAAACCCCACCTAAATTTTAGCTATGGAAGGGGAGTAATTATCAATAGAGACCCGTATGAATTTACAGAAGTGGAGATATTGGCCATTTGTCCATTAATTGTATGGAAAGTGCATAAAGTCCCAGGAACATTAAAGATTATCCTTACTTTCCAGGATGCTGATGTACCTTTCTACTCATTGAAAGGGAAAGAATTAATTTTGGCATTGTCAAACAGAAGCCACTGCTGTGTGTTGATAGTTTTACATTTGGACATACTTCATAAGTTGGCCTAGATGAAAATCTTGCCATGGAGAGAGTACACTTGAGACCAGGTGTTTGAACTTCAACTTGAATCGTAAATCCATTGATAGGAGCTGCAAGCTTTATAAATTGGAAGAAGCTGTCCTCAACATATTCAGTGTAGAGCACACAAGAGGGGTGCATGCCTATAAACTATTGAATAAATCAAGCAGCCATGCAAAGGCATTAAGTGAAAGTGGAAATTTGCTGCAGGAGATAAAAAAAGTCACCTAATACTGCCAGCAGGTATAGTAAAAGAAATACATCCAATGATAAAATCCTGCTGGACGAGGCAAGCATATTGCCTCCTGAGGCTTTGCCACTGTGTAATTACACTGGATCATTGCCAATCTCTGTACAACCTTCATTTCTCATTACAAACAAATAATATAAACCTCTCAGTTTATGTCACTGTCTGATTTTGAGGCTCTAATTAAAACCAAGTTATCAGATGAGGAATGAGCAAAACCTGGTAGCTCACCGCCTCTTCATTGAAAAAGAGAGACCTCCTTCTCTCTTGTCCCCTTCCATAAGGAACATGAAAGTGATTGCATTAAATATATATGTTTTGGATCAACAGAAGACAACATAAATCAATTAGATAAAAAGAACACAGTAAGACAACTACAAAACCCAATTTATTAAGACCCCCTCTGAAGAAGTCAATGGGAAATCATGTTAGATGAAAAATTATTAATAGGAAAAATTCTTCTAAGGTGTTTTCTAGAAAATAAACCATAGTTTTTCTTCCATTTTGCAATGAAATTGTCAGGGTTTAAGAGCCAAATATAGAGGACTTGAGCTCTTCGTTTATGAACAATCCCCCATTATTTTATGTCTAAAGGAGAGCAAGCTTGATAATAATACTCCTCGAGGTCCTTGTATTCTTGCAGCAGTTCTCATTACCTTGGTCTTGGATATGTTTATTTTCAATCCATACTTCTCTATTGTCCTGTTTATCTTATTTATTATTTATCATCCTCTGTAAACCCCCTCTTGTGCTACAGACAACTACCTTTTCATCAACAAACCTTATAGTTTTCACTATTTCACCTCCCACCTTCTTGCTACTTTCCAGGTCTTCCTGCCATTCTTTCATAATTGCTTCTGCACAGATGTTGAACAGAATTGGTGATAGGGAACATCCCTGTCTTACTCCACTTCCAACTGTTCTAGGTTCCGAATCGTCATTTGCAATTTGTAGTATTACTGTTTGATTTACATATATTTTATTTTATCAACCTTCTATCTCTCCAATCAGTGGAAATGCGTTTTAGAATTTTCCGAAGTATGTCCAATGAACCCTATCAAATGCTTTCACAAAGTCTATTAAACAAAGAAACATTTCCTCATTATCATTTAGAACTTTTCTTGCATTATCATCATGCAGCCAATTGCTTCCCATGTCTCACATCCTGATCTAAATCCAATGGTCCTTTCTAATATATTTTTCAGCTTTTGCTTTCAACTTCCCTGCTAATATTCTAAGCATTATTTTTGATGCACGACTGATTAAGCTTATTGTTTAATGTTCTGAGTACTTTGTTTTTGGTTTCTCAGGGACGCAATCCTGCAGATTTTTGTGTGATCTTCTGACCAGTCTCCATTCTTATAAATCATATGGCGTAATAGTTTCAGTTCTTCCTTGGTAACTCCCCATAGACTTTTTGTTTTAAGAACTCTACTGGCATATCGTCTGGTTCGGGAGCTTTACTATTTTTAGTTCATTTATAGCTACTGCGATTTTTCTGTTTAACAAATCAGGACCAATGTTATCATATCTTACTTCTTCCTCTTTTATTTCTATATCAGAAGGTTTGGTCTCTTATCATATAGGTCTTCAACGTGTTCCATCCATTTTTCCCTACATCTGCTGGATATTTTAGCTTTACTCCATAATCCTTTCTAATTCAATGATTCTCAATCCACCTCTTCTCTGTATATTAATTTGAATTTAACTTTTTTATGCATTAGGTCTGATCTTCCTCTTTTTTTAAGTTCGTCTACTTCTTTGAGGTCTTCAGCAAGATGGATTTCCCTAGTCTTGGATATATACAGTATATGCATATAGGTATGAACATATATATATATATATATATATATATATATATATATATATATATATATATATATATATATATATTTATATATATATATGTATATATATATATATATATATATCAATATGTATATATTACATGCATTATATATATATATATATATATATATATATA
Organism: Palaemon carinicauda; assembly: GCF_036898095.1. Classification (NCBI taxonomy): domain Eukaryota; kingdom Metazoa; phylum Arthropoda; class Malacostraca; order Decapoda; family Palaemonidae; genus Palaemon; species Palaemon carinicauda. Next base: position 108,359,162 of record NC_090742.1, read on the forward strand.
TATATATATATATATATATATATATATATATATGTATGTATATATATATTATATATATATACATATATATATATATATATATATATATATATATATATATATATATATATCAATATGTATATATTACATGCATTATATATATATATATATATATATATATATATATATATATATATATATATATATATATATATCATCAGCTGTTAATAGAACATTGCAGAATAAAAGCCTCAGACATGCCCTTCCAATTGCATCTGTTTATGGTCTTTCTATACCAGTCCACACCTGCAAACTTTCTCAGTTTGTTAGTCAATCTTTTTCTTCCCTCCCCTGCCTCTTTTATAATCTCTAGGGACATATTCTGTTATTCTTAATGTCCATCTATTGCCTGTCATTCTTATATGTCCTGCCCATGTCCATTTCTTTTACTTACATGTTGTTAGAATAGCCTCTACTTTAGTTTTCTCTCATATTCATGTTGCGGTTTTTCTGTCGCTTAGTGTTATTCCCATCACTATTCTTTCCATAGCTCTTTGAGTTGTAACTAGCTTATGGTCTAAGGCTTTAGTAATGCTCAAAGTTTCTGATGCATAAGTTAATACTGGTAGGATCGTCTCGTTAAATATTTTTCTTTTTATAGAAAGTGATCTTTTAATTTTCATAATCTCATTTTGTATACCAAATGCTCTCCATCCCATGCTTATTCCTTTTTTAATTTCGGTTTCGTGTCATCGGGAAACACTGTCGGCCCTATGTATGTACACTCATTAACAATCTTTGTTCTTTGCATTTTCATAGAACATCTTAGTTTTACTCATATTCATTTTCAGTCTTACATTGCTGATCTCTATTCAAATCTTCTATCATCTTTTTTAATTTCTCCAATAATTCAGTAAACACAACTATGTCATCTGCAAATCTTAAGTTGATGAGATATTCTCCATTAATGATAATTCCTACGTTTTCCCTATGTACGTTCTTAAAAACTTCTAGGCAAGTTGTGAATAATTTTGGAGAGATGAGGTCTCCCTGTCTAACTCGCTTCCTGATCAGAATCTTCTCACTATCTTTATTTAGTTTTGGGATTGGGTATACCTCCTGTTTAGATATCTGGGTGATCTTACACAAGATTCTTCTATTTCTTATTTGTTAAGGGCTTTCACTACTGATGATATTTTGACAGAATTAAAAAGCTTTCCTCATAGCCTATAAATGCTTTACATAGTGGTTTGTCACACACTGTTAAATTTTTTCCATTCTCTGGTTAATTACATGGATATGGTCAGTTGTTGAATACCCCCTTCTAAAGCCTGCCTACTCTCTTGGTTGATTAAAGTCCAGCTGTCTTTCTATTTGGGCTTTTAAGATATTTGTAAGTATTTTATATATCATGGAGAGTACACTTATTGAGCGGTATTATTTTAGGTATCTTGTGTCACCCATTTTGTGAATTAGTTAACTGAGAGTTTTTCCAATCTGTAGGTATAGAGTATTCTTGCAGGCATTTGGTGTAGAATTCAGCCCGTTATACTACTATGAAATCTACTCTGTTTTTTATTAAATCAATTGTTAGGCCATCTTCTTCTGCCTTGCTTCTTCATGCCTTTTAATACATTCTTTACTTCTACTGTTACGTTTGGTACCAGTTCAGGTGTTTTGTTATCTCTATTGGGAAGTTCTTTCTTATGTGTATCATTGTATAAAAATCCTCAGCAATTCTTACCACTCCATCTCTATTGTGATTGAAAATTCTATTTTCATCCCTGAAAGCAAACATCAGTTGGTGCCCTGTTCCAAGTCTTCTTTTCATCAATTTGATGTTTCTTCCTTTCTTCATTGTTTCATCAGTTTTCGTCTGATTGTGTTTACGAATATCTTTGTTAGTTTATTGTTTTGGATAATTCTGCTAATTCTGCTTCATCTCTCTTGTATTTTACCCTCGCTTCTAATCTTTTCTTTATTAGGTTTTAGGTGTTTTATGGTAGCTTTTCCTGATCTGGTTTAGGAACTCTACCACCTATCTCTTGTGGCGATTCCAATGCAAATTTTATTGAATTAGTCGTGGATGAGCTTGATATGCCCATGCATGAATTCTCTGTGTTTGAAATCGAAGTCATTAAAAAACCCAAGAGATGGAAAACCCCTGGATACGATGGAATAATTGCTGCGATGATGCTAGCCAAAAATAAGTGACTCAAAATACTTACAAGATTATTCTGTAGAATGTGGCGTGAAGAGGCAAAACCTGAAGAATGGGAGCTAGGATTGTTGATTAAAATGACAAAAAAGGAGATTTGACCGATTGCAATAATTAAGAGGCTACACACTGACGCCAGTTGTCATGAAAATTTATAGTATGCTCATTCTAAGGAGACTATAGAGAAAGATTGATGAAAAGCTGAGAGATGAACAAGAAGGATTTCGAGAAGGTAGAAGTTGTACTGACTAAATTTTCACTTTTAAGACGTGGTGCAGCATTGTGTAGAATATAGAAATTAATTTTTATGGCATTTGTGGACTATGAATAAGCCATTGATATTGTGCACCAGTCAATTTTGTGGAGAGCCCTACGTTATTATGGAGTCCCTCTTAGATATGCAAATTTGATTAAGTATTCTTGAGCATAGCAAGTGCAAAGTTAATGTTAGTGGAGTCCTATCAAATGAATTTCCAGTGAATAGCTGAGTACTCCAAGCCAATATGTTGTTACCTATGTTGTTTATCCTCCTCATGGATTTTGTAATGCATAGAACATTTGGGGATGGTGGAGAAGGATTGGACTGGATTGGTAACAATAAATTAGCTAACCTAGAGTATGCTAAAGACGCTGTCCTTATTAGCAGAACACCACAGGATATGCAATGCTTGCTTACCAGAGTGCATGAAATATCACATAATGTTTTGCTCAAGATAAATAGAAGAAAGACAGAGATGATGAAAACAGATTATGCAATGGAAAATGAAATATCATTGGAAGGAGAAAGGATTAATGAGGTGGAATCATTTGAATATTTAGGAACTATGATCCCTAATACGGGATCTCTAGAATTTGAGTTTAATCAAAGATGGGAAAAGAAAATCAGACAATGGTTAGGTTAAGTAAAATTTTTGAAGTCAAATCGCCAGAAATTACATAAAAAAATCAGGCTATATATCAGTATAGTGAGATCGATGTTACTGCATGGACATGGGTCATGGTATGACAATGAAACAATATCCAATAGATTCAGGAGATTTGAGAACAAAGCTCTCAAAAGAATATTGGCAGTTAAATGGAAGGACGGGATTAGAAATGAAACTTTAAGAGAGATTTCTCGAGTGCCATATGTGGATGAGATCATGGTGAGGGCAGATGGAGATGGTTTGGGCTTGTTACTTGCACTCCCCAAGAGAGACTAGTTCACCAAACGTTCAACTGGTCTCCACAAGCCACTAATAGAGTTAGAAGCCCCAGGCATAATTGGTTGAAGATTATGAAGCGCGAATTAGATGATGAATGGCAAAGATAACGTCTGGCGAAATCTAACTGAGGTCCTTTGTGTCAATAAGTGTAGGAGATGATTATTATGATGATGATATATATATATATATATATATATATATATATATTATATATATATATATATATATATATATATATATATATATATGGTTGAATATATGCGTATATATATGTATATATATAAATTTATATATATACACATATATTATATATATGTATATATATATATGTTATATATAAATATATATATGTATATATATGTTATATAAATATATATATATATATATATATATATATATATATCTGTATATATATGCACGTATATATGTATATATATTATATATATAGATAAATAAATATATATATATATAAGTATATATGCATATATGTATATTATGTATATATACATACAGTATACATATATATACTGTATATATATTTATATATATATATATATATATATATATATATATATATTTATATATATATATATATATACAGTATTTATTCATATATACACACGCACACACATATATGTATATATATAGATATATATATGTGTATATATAGCCTATATATATATATATATATATATATATATATATATATATATATATATATATATATAATGTGTGTGCATATGTATAGATAGATTCATATATACACACCTGTATATATGATATTGTGCAAGTATTTAAATTTTTTTAATAATATTCTAATGAAACGGTATTTTTTCTTTGTAGATTAAACGCACGAGCCGTATCTACGATTGTTAATGACGTCCAAATAACAGATTTCTCCGTTGAAAATGAACCACTTCTTGGTAAGTACATTAGGAGAGCCTTATTCTTTTGTTTAGATTTATGACATTTTAGTTAAGCATTGAAGAGCATAGCATTAGAGGTTTAGTCACAGGAGTTTTTTTCCTGCCCCAACAGTCAATGTAATAAGTGTCTAGAGACAGAAGTTTTCCAATTTATCATTGCAGAGTGCAGAGCATTGAGAAACAGTGCAGAAGTTTCTTGATGCATTATCGATGAGCATAAAGTTGCTTTGTTTGTCATACCGTATCAGTTAATAAGTAGTTCAAGATAGTTTTTTTTTTTTTTATTATATTTGAGATGGCTATTTCATTTAAAAAAAAAAGATCATTGTAAAGTTTCTACAAAGTCCTTAGGAAATTCTACTTGATTCAATATTACAAGTGAAATGTGAATAGAAGTAGTATCACCAAATATTAACCTGGTCTGAGAAAAACAAAACATATAAAGCACACGACTTTCTATTGAAAACTTGTAACGAAATTGTCTCGTGAAATTACCCTTCTAGTTACTGTTAGACTTTACTTTTCTCTACCCGTAAAGATGAAAGGCATCTCCATTGTGTAACAGGATTTCATGCTAATTTACCCCACTCTCTCTCTCTCTCTCTCTCTCTCTCTCTCTCTCTCTCTCTCTCTCTCTCTCTCTCTCTCTCTCTCTCTCTCTCTCATGTATTAAGAGACTCGGAGGGTAATTTTATAACATGATTTGGAAAAAGCCGAGCTGATGAATACATATTCCACAACTGCATTCACTAAGGAAGAATCAACGACCCCCCCCCCCCCCAGCTATCAATTATGAAGGACCACAACTAATCAATAGAATTACCTTTACAATGGATGATGTCAAAAAGAAATTAAAAGGACTTAGTAAGTCTAAGGCACCAGGTCTAGATGATTTTCGTAAAAGAGAGACCATAGAACTAGAAGAAGAGAGAACCCCACACTTTTATAAGAGGTTTCAAAAGATAGCCAACGAAAGAAAGGCACTACTAGGATGGAAACTAGGCAATATTCCTCCAGTCTACATGAAGGGACAAAAAGAAGAACTTGGCAACTACAGATCTGTGTGTGTAACTTCAGTACCTTGCAAAATTTCTTAATTAATTATAGTAGAATAAATAGTAGAACTTATAGAGAAAAACAATCTTCTGATAGGCAGCCAACATGGTTTTAGACGAGAGATCATGTGTGACAAATCTTTTGGAATTTATCAAAAATATGTTTAGCCTTTATGACCAAAACAGGCAATAGACATCATATACCTATGCTTTCAAAAGGCTTTTGACAAAGTTCCTCATAAAATATTAATGGTCAAAATTAGAGCACTGGGCATCATTGACGAGCCAGCTGAATGGATTGAAGATTGGCTAAGAGTCAGAAAACAGTGTTGTGATTAATGGTGAAGCTTCAGAGTGGGCATCAGTTGCAAGTGGAGTACCACAGGGATCCATCCTTGTCCCATTACTATTTCTGATCTACATTAATGACATAGATTTAGGATTAACTAGTAAAATGGCCAAATTTGCCGACAGTATTAAACTAGGCATAAATGTTGCGAACTCAGAAAACGTAGAAGCCTTAAGAGAGGATCTAATGAAGCTAGAAAAATGGTCCAGAAAAGGGCAAATACCTTTCAACTGTGGGAAATGTAAAGTCCTGCACATATGTTATAGTAATCCACAATCAGATTACTCACTGCTGGGTGATGGAATAGAAAGTGTGGACCAGGAGGAAGATTTCGGTATTATTATCAGCAAGGATTTGAAGTTCACCGAATAGAGCAGAAAAGCTCAAAAGAAAGTACAAAAACTAATCATTATCTCCTCCTACGCCCATTGACAGAAAGGCCTCGGTTAGATTTCACCAGTCGTCTCTATCTTGAGCTTTTAATTCAATACTTCTACATTCATCATCTCCTACTTCGGGCTTCCTAGTCCTCAGCCATGTACGTCTGGGTCTTCCAACTCTTCTAGTGCCTTGTGGAACCCAGCTAAACGTTTGGTGAACTAATATCTCTTGGGGGAGTGTGATGAGCTTACTCCACATCATGATGTCATCCGCATTTATTATTCTTATTATTATTATTATTATTATTGTTGTTGTTGTTGTTGTTGTTGTTGTTGTTATTATTAAGATTATTATTGTTATTATTATTATTATTATTATCATCATCATTTCTAATCCAGTCCTACCATTTAACTCCCAATTTCTTTTTGAAGGCTTTGTTCTCATACTTATTAAATCTATTGGAGTTTGTTTCATTGTCATACCGTGACTCATGTCAATAGAGTAACACAGATCTCACTGAACTGATATATAGCCTGATTTTTATATGTAATTAGGCGATTTGGTTTCCAAATTTTACTTAACCTAGCCATTGTCTGATTAGCTTTTTTCAATCTTTCACTAAACTCTAATTCTAAAGACCCTGTATTGGAGATCATAGTTCCTAAATACTTAATTGATTCTATCTCATTAATCCTTTCTCCTTCCAATGATATTTCATATTCTATTGCATGCTCCGTTCTCATCATCTCTGCCTTTCTTCTATTTATCTTCAGCCCAACTTCGAGTGATATATCATGCATTCTGGTAAGCAAGCACTGCAAATCCTGTGGTGTTCTGCTAACAAGGACAGCATCATCAGCATACTCTATGTCTGCTAAACTCCTATCACCAATCCAGTCCAATCCTTCTTTACCATCTCTGACTGTTCTACACATTAAATATCCTTGAGGAGGATAAACAATATAGGTGACAACACATTCCCTTGGAGTACTCCGCTGTTCACAGGAAATACATTTGATAAGACTCCATTAACATGAACTTTGCACCTGCTATGCTCATGAACAGACTTAATCAAATTTACATGTTTTAAGAGGAATTCCATAATAACACAGGACTCGCCTTAAAATTTGCCGGTGCATACTATCGAAGGCTTTTTCATAGTCCACAAATGCCAACAAAAGGGGATTTCTTTACTCTACGCATTACTGTACAACATGTCCCAAAAGGAAAATTTGGTCAGTGCAACTTCTACCTTTTCTAAATTCTGCTTGTTCATCTCTCAGCTTTTCATCAATCTTTCTCTCCAGTCTCTTTAGAATAAGCATACTACAGTGGAGCCTCAGTACTTGAACAACTCACAACTAGAACGGTATTCGACCTAAAAATTTTAGTCCAATATGTCTTCGTATTCGAACAAATTTTCGGAACTCGACCAGCCGAGTCGACCTGAACCGGTCCAAACAGCATCCCCCTCCAACTTCACGGCATTAGTTTGAGCCAGCCTACCATCGAAGGAAGACTCATGCATTCCCCTGTGTTTCAGATTGTGCTAATCTGAATTTTTATGCTTTCATTATCAACTCTGGGCATTCATAATGGGTCCAAAGAATGCCAGAAGTGAACAGAAAGATAAGAAGAAGACAGTGAGAATGACAATTGAACTAAAAAGGAAATAATTGCCAATTTGAGAATGGCATTCTTGTTTCGGATCCCGCTGCACAGTATGACATTCCAAAATCAACTATTTCAACTTTCCCCAAGAATGAAGAAGTGATAAATGCAGCTAATATTGCAAAAGCTGGGACTTTGATAACGAAGCAAATGAAAAGGAAAATTGGAAAAGCAGCTACTAATAATCATAGGGAAAAGGAGTTAGCCTGTGATAGCATTAGTGAAGCTTTTATTTGCGAAAAAGCCTTACAACTTTATGGTGACCTTGAAAAGTAAATGCCTAGTAAAAGTGCCGAAAGTGAAACTTTTTTGTTCAAAGCCAGTAGAGGTTGTTTCGAAACATTCAAACAAGACATGGCGAGGCAGCAAGTTCGAACAAAGCTGCAGCCGAAAGCTTTGTTAAAGAGTCTAATGTTTATGTAAAGGAAGAACAGTTTCTTCCTCAACAGGTTTTTAATTAGGACGAGAACAGGTTATTCTGGAAAAAAATGCCGGCCAGTACGTACATTACATAGGAGAAAAAATAACTACCTGGGCACAAGCCTATGAAGGATAATCTCACTCTTTCCTTGATTGTAAATGCTATCAGTGACTGTAGAATAAAACCTTTGCTCGTCTATCATTCAGTCAACCCTCGGGTCTTTAAAAAGAAAAACATAATGAAAAGTAAATTGCCTGTTGTGTGGTGGGCAAACACAAAGGCATGGGTGACCCCACAGTTTTTCAATGAATGGGTGCATGAGGTGTTTGCCCCCAAGTGAAGGAATATCTAGCAGCAAAAAATTTGGCAATAAAATGTGTAAATCATGGACAATGCTCCTGCTCACCACCCAGGTTTAGAGGATGAATTAGTTGATGAATTCAGTTTCATCAAAGTTAAATTCCTTCCGCCGAATACGACGCCGATTCTTCAGCCCATGGACCAACAGATCATTTCGAATTTTAAAAGACTGTACACAAAAGCCCTTTTCCAAAAGTGTTTGGAGGTGATCTATGACACATAGCTAACACTTCGAGAATTCTGGAAAGAACACTTTAGTATCTTGAGCTGTGTGAATCTCATTGACAGTGCATGAAGTGTTGTAAAATACCGTATGTTAAATTTGGCATGGAGAGAACTGTGGTCAGAATGTTTACCGAAGAGAGATTTTGAGGGGTTTCAGTCTGAATCAGATTCTCCAGTCAAAGAAGTGCTATCATTGATGAGATTCTGACCCTGGGGAAAACTTTGGGACTTGAGGTCGAAAAAAGAGGACATTGATGAGCTTGTGGAAGGATACTCTACTGAGATAACAACCGAAGAGTTGTTGCATCTGCAACAACAGCAGCAGAAGGATATGGTAGAAGACCTTTCACCAGAAAAGGATGAAGGAAGGGAGGAGGTTTCAGGTGTCTTAACCAATGAAATGCGTGTAAAATGTAGTGAACTGCAGCTTTTTGTGGAGAAATATCATCCGGACACAGTTGAGGCAAATTGTTCCGTGAACATTTTTAATGAGTGTGTTATGTCCCACTTCAGGAGAATAGTGCAACAAAGACAAAAAAAACTGCTTACGATGGCATGTTACCCACTGCTTTCATAGAAGGGGACTCCCATTCAAAACAGTAACCTTCCCCCTTCCTTCCTCCACCTACATTCCTGTATGCCATCAAATTTATACTTTATGTATGTAGTTTTAAATAGTTTATATACACATTTTTACATATTAGTACAATATTTAGTTTTAAAATGTGAACATTTATCTGGTGCTTGGGAACAAATTAATCTAGTTTACATATGTCTTATGGGAAAAATTCTTTCGGTTTTCGAACATATTGGTTTTCGACCACAATTCCTGTATGAATTAGGGTCGAGAGCCGAGGTATTACTGTATATATTTTCATAACTGACATAAGTGATATGCCTCTGTTATGCTTTTTTGTAATAGGTCATATAAAGAGTCAATTCAAATGCAGAAACAGAGACACTGTACTACACCTGTACAAATCACTAGTAAGACCCCATCTAGAATACAGAGTACAATTCTGGGCTTCAAGTATTCAGAAGGATTTAGATAGATTGGAAGCAGTACAAGCTAGGGCCACCAAACTAGTTCCAACACTAAGGCAATTTGGATATAAACGGAGGATGGAAAGTTTGAACTTCAGGTGATCTACAAACTTGACGGCTAAGGTGATAGTTAATGAAGGGATTCAAAATTCTTGAAGGAATAACAAATGTAGATTACACCAATCTATTCACACTTAGCACAAATCACTCCATAGGTAACGGACTCAAACTAGAATTGAAAAGATACAAAACCACTTTAATAAGGCAATTTCTTTACATTCAAAATAGCAAAAACTTGGAATAGACTTCAAGCAGATGTAGTAAACAATAACATGGTAAATGAGTTCAAGAACAAGTTAGACAAGATCATAAGAGCTCTCTAAATGCTTGAACTAAATCTCTTTAGTGAAGAGCAAATGAAGTCTCTGCAGATTGACTGAAAAGTCTTTGAGGCATCCAATATTATTGTAACACACTCTCTCTCTCTCTCTCTCTCTCTCTCTCTCTCTCTCTCTCTCTCTCTCTCTCTCTCTCTCTCTCTCTCTCTCTCTCTCTCTCTCTCTCTCTCTTTCTCTCTCTCTCTCTCAATATTCAGGCACCCATTAAACGTAAGCTACATTTTCACTCCTAAAATTTTTGCATCTCATATACTAAAGTGGCATTTGCTGTTTGTGAAGTATCTTTTTGTATAATCATCTTCACTGTCTCAGTTTCCCCCTTTTGTTTGATATTTATATATATTATGAAAAATACTTGATGACCAAATGCTACTTAGTGTATATTCAACTAAAGTATATTTTACCTAACACAACTCCTTAGAAGAAAACCACTCTTTGAATGAGTGGTCTAGCAGCATGTCGAAATCCTCTCCACATGGCCATTGCCCCCTTATCTTGCTTCCAAGATATTAAGACTTCTTTCAGACGGCTTTTATGCGGTCTGTTCTGCCGTATGTACTGTATATTTCTGCCTTTCATCCTACTTTATAGCACTAGTCAATTAATACTTCTTCACTAATCAATTGTCATCCATTCTATCCACATGCTTGCCTTCTTAACCCTGGATAGGTATCGTTATTTGACCACCTTAAATAGGTATCGTGGGTCGACCTTGACCAGAGGTCCAAAAAAAATTCATAAAAAATTCATTTACAGATCAATTCACAACCTTTTAATAGCAAACAAAAAAAAAATTCAGAGAATATTCTAATCATCAAAAAAGTAAATAAAAGCTAAGTCCAAAATAATTATTTATTACAAAAAAATTAAAAAAATAAGTATACAAAAGAAAAGACCTTACAAAAAAATTCACCTTGTCTAAATATGGAAATAAACTAAAACTATTCTAAGCACTTATTCTTTGATAATTGAGCACCATTTGCTGAGATCCAGAGGGGGGGGAGTAACCAAAAGGGAACGTTTCCTGAAAAGAGAAAAAAAAGTGTGTGTTTTTTGTCTAAAAAATCTATCCTCTTTTCAAATTTTTTTTAGTTTAGTGGCTGAAATCTTTTACAGGATATTGTTTTATTATTGTACAACAAAAATGTGTAAAAGAATCTGTTATTGGATATTATTTAATGTTTTATAAAGGCGCAATTTTTTTTTTCATCCTCAAAGCATCTTGCTTTGAAGGCAACATAGCATCATTTACGGAGACAGGTTTCGCCAGCATAAGTATCTGGCCTCCTTCCCCTCTCCCCTCAACTGGGCTCAAGTAGGGCATCATAATCATTTACAACAGAACATCAGTCCAACCAGACTTTGAACAAACTAAACTAATCCCTCATATCTACAACAGTAATGTCCAGAATTCCCTAGTTTTAATCTGTACCTGTCAACTTACAACAAGAGACATAAAAAAATATAAGTGCATCCCAATGCTCAAGTAAAGAAAATTCTCTCTCTCTCTCTCTCTCTCTCTCTCTCTCTCTCTCTCTCTCTCTCTCTCTCTCTCTCTCTCTCTCTCTCTCTCTCTCTCTCTCTCTTTTCATACACACGATCGTATGCTAACACAATTCTTCATGCACATGGCTTTCATGGGACAAATCAGCTGATGCTCATTTTGCCTTAATCATCAAAATTTTTGGCAAAAGAGAGCATTACCCACACTAACAGCAAAACAACCGCTCATCTTCTACCTTCTTCCACACGGCACTTACGTTTTCACAACTCTTACACAAATCTCGTAATTTTTTTTACATCACTTATCTAGCTTAAGACTTATAACTTAAAACATTAAAAAAGAAACAAACATTTTAAGAACTCTATCATGCAAAAAAGTCGAAAATGAGAATTAAAAACGAAGCAACGCTCAAAACCTTAAAATGACGTTATTAGGTTATGCATATAACAGGGTATCATGGCATAAATGAAACTAAAGGAACAAAAAACTGCATGTCGTACACATTAAGGACAGTTCCCTATGCTTTCAGGCAAGTCACTGAGACTTACATAAGTCATCAACTCGCCTAACTAGCCTCTTATTGCTGTCATAAAACAGCACAAAAACCTCAATTACTCGACTATCTCCCAGTGATTCACCTAATCTCTTAATCACAACCAAAATTGCCTGTTTTGTTATAATTCGATATAAGAATATTCGTATTTCCTAACATAGTCTGACATGAAATCAACTGTTACTCTTTCTTATTAGGCATTAATTAACTAATGAGGGGCAATCGTATGGCTATTTATATTTTACTCTCTAACTCCAAGTTTATCCTGATCATCCAGCCCCCTTATGTTAATCAGTTAAAGAAGCACTCAAATTCGTCCACTTTATGTATTTTGGAATTTTCCTTACTCCTAAAATTATTGGTTATGTCTCTTGCCATATCTTTCTGTGTCTCAGCAAATTAGAGTTTAATGCTAGACTAATTTGTTTTCAAACATAGGCGTCACATGTTTGCAACTTGAGTGACAGGCAAGTATGGTCTTTCTGACAACAAAGTCAAAATTTTAGGTCACGTTTTGTTTTCTGAATTTCTCGTTGTTTGTAAATGGTTCTGAATTGTTGCTCAGAAAGTGTTCATATGGGCGATTATTTCTGAAACATGAGATTTTTATTTATTAAATTCTAACTTCCACCACAACTTTCCTAACTACTGTGTCCTACATATGTGCTCTTACACACACATTGAACATTTATTTTATACCTTGACACAAACTGAAAAAGTCTACGGCAACTTGTTCGTCATTGCTCATTCATTTCTGAAACTTTTCATGTTAATTATATGTTCTCGCAAGTTAAAAGAAATGGACAGACCTAAGTAACAATTTAAATTCTCCTCTTTTTATCATGTTGCCTGATATCACCTAATAACAATCAATTTCTTATTAGTCACGATTTTTCCAAAATACGCAGTTCTCTACAGAGTTGAAAAAACAGTCTTAATTCTGACTTCTAAGTCAAAAGAAAGAACATAACTTGTCAAAATCTTAAATATCTTTTCAGTGCAAAAAGAAAAAGAAAAAAAAAACTACTCAGGATGCGCTATTCACACAATGATTGTGATGTGCAAAAAAAAAAAAAAAAAAAAATAAAAAAACTCAGGATGTACTATTCACACAGTGATTGGGATGTCATAATGCTGTGCTTAGGAAATTCACACATCATCACGTTCGCTTTATTCCTCTCATCTTAACTTGAATTACCCTGGCTTTGAAATATATTCATTCTCCCTATTAAGGAGGCTGGCTGGCTAATGCCGTTTTTTTAAGGATAGGTTGATTGATTGATGGATTTAAAGGTTTTCTGGCATCCTGACATCTAAGGTCATTGACACTGTTTAAGGATAGCACTTTGACATTTATGCCACTTAATGAGGTAACCTAGGACATCTCCAAACTGCATAGGACTTTTGCCTGTGACCTTCGGTTTTACAACGCCAGGGTGATTTATCCTGGAAATGAATTTTTTTTAAATTCTATCTCCTCCCTTGTTAATCAATATTAAGATCTGGGATTACTATCCTATATCGACTTGATGCAGACCTCCAATCAAATAAAGAGTATTTTTCTAAAAGTAATTTTTTTTGCTAGATATGAATTTTTTCATTATGCTAAAAAAAAATCCCCCAAATCGGTAAAAAAAAATAGAAAGAAAAAAATGAAACAAAACTTGGAAATAAGAGGGCAACATTTGATTTTTTTTAATGTCTTTCCAAGTTATATACCAGATTTCAGTTATATATGTTTAAAACTAAGGGAGAAGATAGAATTTGAAGGTCAATAAGTATAATTTTGAGATACAGGCATTCAAAGTTTTCCTTTGTGTTTTTACAAAGAAAATGTTAATAGATCATGATTATTATGAATTTTATGTTCTTTTTTTGGATATTAATAAACCAAAAGAAAGTTATTTACCATAATTTGATCATGAATGAAGATCCTTTGCTCAATATCTTGCTTCTTTAGGCGAGACAGTCGCTCCATCATCTCTCTCCTTCACTACTTCCGATAATTTTGCCGATATTAACCACTTCTGAACTCTTATTAGAGTGAATTTTCTTCTTCCTTATGTTGGCGAGTTGTTGAAAGTATCTTTTCCTTTGTGGAATGTTGATATTCTTGTCGAAACAAAGAAAACTAGATGTAAAAACGAGTGAATATCACAGGTCAAACTCAAACGTGTACTCTCTATGAGGTTTGTGGTAGGACTGAGTGCCGGAGGGTGTAATAACCATTTAATACATCGTCTTGTGAGTCATGCAGATGCCATTGCTCAAAATTTGTTTTACATTAAAATGTAATGACTATCAAAATTTACGATAACAGAAGAAATACTGCATTTTCTTGCAGGGAACAATGTTTTTGGTTTAATGAGTTACTTTTACTAATTACCCTGTAACTAAGAGGAATTTTGACAAAATATGTCGTATACAGATTCTCCATTGCCATACGAAGCTCAGTGAATTTTTTTCAGGATTTTGTGTTTTTCTTCCTATACCCCTATATATTGGTATTCGGCCATGCCCCTTAAATCATTTGTCGTTACTTACTTTGAATGATTTGTCAACTATGCTCCATGTCATCAGACCGAAACGCTAGTGAAACAAATCAATTATGAAACACTTAACTAAGAGAAATTAAATGCAATGGCTTTAAATTGCACTCGCGACAAATTTCAAATTACTTAGCAAACTGTTGCCAACTGTAGTTACAATACTTTGACTATTACATTAATAAACTCCTTTTTATTAAATAGGATGATCTCCAGACAAAAACTGACAAACAATAGATTAACACTTTTTTTTTTTTAAAACATCTCATAACGAGTTAAGTATTAATTATCGGTAATACGACGTGTGACGTAAAAAAATATTGTGACATGAATTTCCCAAATTATCAATGAAGTTGTTACACTTCTTTCTCCATAATTTTACCATGTACATGATTAAAGAGGACATCATAAAAACTTCACAGACTAGCTCTGAATTACAAGCAATAACTAACATCCTATATTCAAACTGACCGAAATATTTCTTCTCTCGAATTAAATAACTATCATTAACACAGAATTGTTTCAATATGTGACCCTACTTCTTTTCCAAAAAACACATTTAACACGTTTGGCAATGAAGGTCTTAAATATTGAGAACAAACTACGTTAAACCAAAGAATCTATGCAGTGAAGGTTCACAGTTTACACAGTGTAAAGAAAAATTTCTTAGTTATCCACACAGCAACAATATTAATACTATTTATTTTCTTTTATGAAAAGAAAAATCAGTCTTTACTCAAAGCTTTAACACTGAAAACATTTTACTTGACTTGTTAATTTCTTCAATCAAAACTAGTATTCTTCATTTTACTTTAACACTACGTAAACAGAATTATAACTTCGTTACTCTACACTTTAACAAAATCTTACAACATATTTATTAATCATAAAACCACAGATTTTATACCACGTTACTTAACTTCTGTGTGGGTTAATTGCTGTGGTTTGCCTTAGGTCCTTTGTCCTACAATTGCTCTCTGGGACCTCTTCCAATTTTTGGAAGGGTGCTTGGCTTTCTTGGGTGCCCCATGTTTGTCAGAGCACCTGCTGCTGTTGATTTGACGATGAAGTCCTCCCTAGTTATGGCATTTACGAGCACCCCAACTACTCCTGATGATTGGCTGATAGGGCCCCATAGAAGGTTCCTGACCTGCCATCTCGAATGGCCAGTTTCGATGCTGTTGCTCCCCCGACGGTAAACTGAACATATTGTCAATTGTCTTCTTTTCCCACAGGAACCTTGCCGTTTCGTCCTCTTGAGGACGAGTGTGTTTCCTCACGAATGGCTCCTCCCTCCAGCGTCGGCTGTTCCGGCCTGCCTCTCTCGCGGAAGGGTGCTAAGTTCTGTTTTTTTGCTGGTGCTCCATGGGTGACTGGTTCACACCATCCCTCCTGGCTACTACTACTCTCGACATCATTGTCAGGATTTTCTTAATTTTTCTAAGGACATCCATTTATCCTTTATCTTCTTTCATTATGCTTTTTAACTGTTTTTTTTTTTCAAAGTTTGTTTCCTTTCCTCTTCTTCTGAGATGTCTCTTTCTTGCATCTCATGCGTCTTCATTTCCCTCTCATTCATTTTTCTTATTTCATCATTGGTCACTTCTAAAGTCAATATTTGGCAGCTGCGGCACTCGGTCTTTTGCTTATTATTACAATTATTTTTAATCCTCTTTATCCCACTGTGAGGTCACCAATTTGTCAATTATAAGTCTGAGGCAAACATTACTCCTAAAATCGCAACCTAGTGGAGTTTAGTTTGGACGTACTTGGTGCCCAGTGGCGACGGGAGTACACGACCATGGTCCGCACCCAACTCCTTTCACCCTACTTCCAAGACCGAGTTTTCATGACACCTGTCTCTGTGGGGATCAGGTGCTTCCTCCAGGAGATAGGTGGTTGTCTTTAGCTACGTGACTTCTGCGATGTAGGTCGCCCAGTTCTAGGTTGCCCCACCTCAAATTCCCCAATGCTTTTCCAACCTCCCTCATGTTTTGAGCTGGGAATTAAAAGAATGACGACAATGTACATACAACATACATAGTGTACTTCTTTCTTCAGACACTACCCTACTTCCCGCGACGTAAACTAAGCTAGTTAACGGAGGTTTGGCATATGTATAAATTCTCATGAATGATTTGTCTGAAACTCCCTATACTGTGAAAGTGGAGAATGCAAATTTCCTTTCTAACATATGATACTTTATTATTCTCAATCGGGTAAACCACCCTAACACTAACCAATGAACAAAACCACAACCTTTATTATGGACCTTTCAAACAATGATGCAGCATTCCCTGAAAATGCTAACTCCCCTGGTACTGTTGACGACCTCTGGTAATTTATTTTAAGAAAAATCTGTTGACAACTTAGTATCTAAAATGGACCATCTTTCCAATATTCACAAATAGATTTATTTGGGTAACACAGGGAAACTGAGAATCCTGCATATAACCAAAATTCTATTAGAATGTTACGGTTTAGTCAAAGAAATTAGAATTAGACTTGAAAATTACAAATGGGAGTCTTGGATATCCGTTAATAATCATAATGAAGCATTTAATGTGATCTGTAATGTAATAAATATCAAAATTAATAATTTGAACATTAAGGGTGCTCTGTGGGAGGGGGGTACCAAAGAATTTAGATGTATACAAACTTGCAGACTGGATTTATAGAAATATCGAGGTAGTTATACCTTCCCAAAGAAAGCTAAAACCACCATTTTGGCTTATTGCTTAATTTGCAAGGGATACAGGATATTATTTTAAGATCTGCAAATTTCTTCAAAAGAAAGGAAAACCTTCGCACCTGGAGATATATCTCGGATATAAATGACAAATCACAGACACACACACTATTATATTATCCAATTCAAAGACAGATGATGATGGATGTCAAAATAAAGTGTGATATCAAACCCCATCTAGATTTCCATGAGTTTATGGAAGAAGAGGTACTGGCCATGTTTTCTTAACTGTATGGAAAGTGCATAAGGTCTCTGGAGCATCAATGATTATCATTACTTTCCAGGATGCTGAAGTACCTTCCCACATTGACACAGAAAATGAGGGGATTAAAGTTCAGCCATTTAAGCAGAAGCCAATAATATGTTTTAATTGCGTTATATTTGGGCATCCGTCTAAAGTTTATAAGAATAAAAAAATGTTTAGTATTTGCTCCAATCTATACCATAAAGAATGTTCACTTGAAGTAAGGTGCTTGAATTGCAACTCTAATAATGAATCTACTGATACGAGCAGCCAACTATATATGTTGGAAGAAGCTGCCCTCAATAAATCCAGTATTAAACATTCAAGTGTGGGGTATGCAAAGAGACTTTAATAAATCAACAAGCTTTACAAAGACATCGAAATCAGGAGAAAAAATACCACAGGAGACATATAACCCACCTATTACTTTAAGAAGTTTTTGAAAAGAAATTCACTATCTTCTGATAAGGTGGTGCATGATGAGGCAAGAATATCACCCCCTGAAGCTTTGCCACTGTATTAACAATAAGGCATTCCCCATTGCTATTTAACCTTTGTCCCCCAGTACAAAGGATAGTATTAATCTCTCTCAGGCTATGTCCTTGCCTGATTTGATGGAGGTTCATCTTACCAAAAAAAAAAAAAAAAAAAAAGTGCCCCTGTAGTGGGGAAGTTGCTTAAACTTGATAACTCTCCACCTCCTGATTTGAAAAGAGAAAGACCTTCATCTCTCTCACCCCATTCCATTAAGACCTCCATCTCTCTAACCCCAATCCATTAAGAACACTAAAGCTATGACACCAAATTGGTATGATGTTTTGTCTGTTATTTCAGATCAAAAAGAGAAAAACTTGATCGATCAAAAATTCAAATTGAGGTCCACCATCCTCCTCAACAATTAGGTCAAAAGATCATGAAAAAAGACTTGTAAGACCTAATTTATCAAGACCCTCTCTAACGAAGCGTATAGGAAATAATGTTAAATGGGATACCTCATCCAAGATGTCTTTCAGAAAATAAACCACAGATGTTTCCTCCATTTTCAATGGAATGGTCTGGGACTAAGGGCCAGACATGGAGAACTTAAGCTCCTCATTTGGGAACACTCCCCCCATAATTGTATACCTACAGGAGAGTAAGCTTGATGATAATACTCCTTGTCTTCGTGAGTATAGGACAATATATGATCTATGAGGAAGGGCCATGAAGGAAGTCTTATATACATTAGTCGAAATGTTCCTCAAATATAGTTGTCTATTTGTAAATCTCGTTAGGCCGCGGTTGTACAAATTATAGTACAGGCTATTCATCTTCTCCCTCAACCTTTTCTCCTACTGGTATATTTGAATGGTAGACATCCTTTATGCGGCCATGTTGTAGCAAACACAAGGGACAACATTATCATTATCATGAATTGTGGAAAATTGAAGATATTGGACTCTTTAATACATGAGTCCACACACTTCATGTCATTCGTTGACCTTTCTATTGCAAGCTTTAACTTCCTTCTCGATTTTGATTGGAGAACGTTAGATGATTGGCATACTAGTGATCATGCTCAAATTATTATAAAAAACCAACAATACCCTTACAGAGATCGCCATGATGGAACCTTGACAAGGTAGACTAGAGAGCTAAGTAAAATTGAAGGGAATGCAGAACAGTTTGAAAGCATAGATGAGGCCATATATTTATTGAATGGAACTCTACATACAACAGGAGTTAATTTAATTCCCAAAAACACAGGGTTATTCAAACAGTGATCAGTCCTTTGTTGGTCTTCAGAACTAACTGCCCTGCACAGAGCTATAAGAAAATTTCTTAACCCGATTGTATATACAATGTACTGAGGAGAATTTCATTATATACAAGAAATGTAGAATACATTTCCACCATGCAGTGAAAGAAGCTCGGTACTAGTCTTAGATATCAATTGTTTTCTCAGTCAACAGTAAAACACCACCATCTTTTGTATAGAGGAAAGTAAAAAGGATCGGGCAAATTCATCCCCAACCCACCACCATTGTTGAAAGTGAATGGTCAGTATGTGGCTGGAGCAACTGAGGTTAGCAATGCTTTGGGCGATCTTTTCTCCGACGTATTATGCAACTGTAAAGCAAGTCCTGGACACCAATATAGAAACATTGAAGAAGAGAAAATAGTGTATTTTACAACAGAAAAGGAGGAATAAGAAATTTGATTCCACACCTGCTACTTGCAATGATACAGCCTATGGACCCAATAGTATTCCATGAGCAATGATTAAACATGTAGCTGTTAATACTCAGTTATTTATTTTAAGTACCCAACTCTCTGGGAACTAGCCTTTATTTTAGCATTTTTAAAACCTCATAAGGATGTTTTTAGCTGCAAACTATTGACCAATTACATTTACATATTGTCTATGTAAGATCATGGAGAAGATGGTCAGAGCAAGACTGGTGTGGTAGCTGGAGAAGAAAAATATTTTATCACTTATCCACTTATCCAATGACTTTCGTGTTGGTATGTCTTGAATCCTTTATTTGTGATGCCTTTGCCTCAAAACATTACCATGTAACTGTCTTTCATTTTACCTTGAAAAGGCATATGATACTACATGAAGATATGGTATACGTAGAATGATTCATAATTTGGGATGTTTTCACAGATTTTTTCAAGTTAGGCTTGGTGAAACTCTGTCAGCGAGGAAATGTCAGGAAAGAAGAGTTCCTCAGGGTAGTGTGCCGAATGTTACCCTATTTGCATTACCCATAAATGGGATATCCTCTGTCATTCCCCTAGATGTGCTCTCATCACTGAATGTAGATGATATCTCCATATCATTTGCTGGAGTTAGAATGGCAATGGTTGAGAGAAAACTAAAACTCTCAATAGACAAAATTATTCACTGGGCAAAACTATTGTTGTCCATATCTTGTATTCGGGGAGTACATCCAGACCCTGATATATACATGAAAGGTCAATGGATCCCATGTGTTAGTATAGCTAGATTTTTGGGGTTGATATTTGACTGCAGGCTGACATGGGTTCCTCACTTGGAAGTCTGAAATGTAAAATGTCTAGAGGGTCTGAATGTTTCTTTTAAAAGTTAGGCCCCATACATATTGGGAGAAGATGGGAAAACTATTTTGATGTTGTAGAAGGCCTTATTTTGGGTGTGAAATATACTCCTCACCAACCCAAAGCTAATTAAAAATTGTAGATTCTGTACACCATACTGGTATTAGAGTGGCCACTTGAGAGTTTTTCGAACTTCACCTATCCCAAGCCTCCTTGTTGATACTGGAAAATTACTTTTAGACCTTTACCAAAGGACTTCTGTTGTTCGTTATTGATTTAGATTGCAAAGAATTCCTGATTCTTAGCATTCCATACTGCAAACCTTGTGAGGCTTTGTAGATATTTAGAGGTGCGGCCAAAATTTCCACAACCTTAAGGGTTTTTCGGTAAAAAAATTGATAGTCTTAATATAGATAGAAATAGTGTTTTCATTTAGGATATCATCAACCCTTGATGGAAATTACCAGAGTTATCTTTTTGTAAATGTTTTATTGTGGTAAAAAAAAGAATATGAGTGACTTAGAAGCCTGGTGAAGCCCGGTTTGTTTTTTCAGAAAATGTTGCAGAACATAGGGAATAAACTTTTATCCTTGCTGACGGCTTCAAATCTGATGCTTATGTTAGATTTGGAGTATAAAGCAGTGCTTTTAATTGTAGAGGTGTAATCCCCCTAGTATCTTCAATATTCACTGCTGAACTATATGGCGTACTAACCGCTTTTAAGAAAATAGCGTTAAAAGACGAGGGGAATTTTTCAATTTTTAGTGATGCAAGAAGTGTCCTACAAGCTTTATAAGCTTTTAATTCAGTAAATTTTGTTATAAGATTTTAGAATGGATCTTTATTATTGGGCTGAGAGGTATTACAGTTTAATTTTGTTGGGTTTCGGCACATGTAGTTGGCCTTTGAGGAGGCAGATTTACTGTCAAAGAATAACACAGCTAAGTTGCTACCAAGAAGATATCCCATCGTCTATATTGATTTTTTTACCAAGTAATGATTTTTTTTTTTATAATAATTGGCAACAGCATTGGGATAATTTAGATGGAAATAAGATGAGAGAAATTGCGAATGTTATATAACATGATGCCACAAAAGTGGGAGACTACATTTTGTCGTCTCTGTCTGAATGGGTCAGATTCAGTTGACATACGAGTTTCTGACGAGTGGTAAACATCAGCCATATTGTGACGACCGTTTGATGACCAAATGCCCCATTTTAGCATTGTAAGAAATGAATATCTGTATGAGGCTTGATTTGAGTATGGCAGGTTCATCCATGCCAAGATTCTTGGGCAGAATGTGTTGTATTTTGTTAGCATTATTTTTAGATTTATTTCTGATGCAGATCTACTGAAAGTTATTTAATTTCTATAAGGACATATTCACTTTTATAGTTTTAAATTCAACATTCATTTATTCTTTTATAACAAACGATATCGGTGTTAATGACCTTTAATGTCAGAAGGCCAGAGAACTCTTTAAATCAATCAATTATCCACATGCTCAAAACACATCGAAATACTTTGATCCCTCCTTGCATTTACACAAACCTTTTCAATACATCTTCACATATCCACACTTCTCACCCGACCAATCCTACGTTTGCCATATAGTTTCAGCAGTATTTAATACTCTTTACTCCATTAGCACTCAACCTCCACACTTCACATCTATTCAGAAGAATTGGCTCAACACAACAAACATTAAAACATTTCTTCCTTTTTTTCCCATAAGAAATTAAAGTTTCATATCAAACATTTACACACATCCTGCCAATTCTTTTTTTTTTACCTATTTTGTGGCTTGCAGCTTTTTTCCTCTTACCATCATCTATTAGATTTTCTGCCAAATGTTAATACAAATAAAACATTTCCTTCACTATCCTTATTAACATTCATTGTCCAGTCTTCTTTATTACCAGTTACCCTCATTACTTGTTCTAAATCAAACCAAAATTGAGGAAACTTTAAAGAAAGGGAGAAACAGTAGCAGAAGTAAAGAAAGCACTGAAATGTATGAAAAGAGGTAAAGCAACATGAGAAGATGGCCTATAAATTGATTTAATAGTAGATGGAGGAGATTTCACACCAGTAAAACTGGCTGAATTTTACACAAAGTGTCTACCTTAATGTTCAGTACCTGCAGGTCGGAAAAACTTCATCATTATACTAATTCACAAAAAGGGATACTTAACATTTTGGAAATTACCGCCCAATAAGTTTACTCTCCTAATGTATAAACTATTTACAAAGATTGTATTAGACTGAATAGAATAAAAACAACTAGCCTTTAATCAAACAAGAGAGCAGACAGGCTTAAGAGGCATGTATTGAACAATTGACCATATTCATGATTATAACCTGCTAATACAAAAATCATCAGTGTGACAAATCACTAATTATGGTATTTATAGTGTGGACGTTTAATTTTTGTGTTATTTTTATTTTTTGTTTGCCAAATCACACACACACACACACACACACACACACACACACACAGAGAGAGAGAGAGAGAGAGAGAGAGAGAGAGAGAGAGAGAGAGAGATTGTGTGCGTGTGTAATGATTGTTTGTTGTGAGAAAGACAGTATAATCGAGGTTCTTTGTTTATGTTTAGCTAGGTTAGTACAGTGGTGAATGTCTTGGGGGTGAATGCTCTTTTTGATTTGACTGCAGCCAGAGGAAGTTGTGTGAATGCTGCTTTATCATTATTATTCTTTTACCAGCGTGGAAGTGTTTAATTATTTCAACAGTAAGTACAATTTATTCATCTTTGCTAGGAGTGATTATGAATGATAGTATATTATTTTTCTTTGATTATAGTGCGATAGTTTAGTTAGGTAGGAGTGTTCGTAAGTCTTTTTTTTTTTTTTTTTTTTTTTTTTTTTTTTTAGCAGGCCGTAATTCCTCCTTTGGAGTTTTTTGTATTTTGGCCTGAACTGTGTTGTTTGCCGGCCTTGTACGTACACAAATAGCTTGATGATGAAGACCCAGACTGTACAATAATTTTTGGAATAGATAGGTGATAGAGAATTTTTAACCATTGATGACCCGGCCAGTAAAATAAGATATTCTCTATGTTTGTGATGATGATGATGATGATGACCACCACCTAAGTGACTGATCAGTTAAGTTGATTGGAGCAAGAGTGTATTGTTGGCCACCGAACTGTGGCAAATTGCCATATAAAGACTGGACCCTTTGTTGGGTTGAGTGTTGATGTCTATAAATTTA
>NC_090742.1:108390786-108395786 GCF_036898095.1 Palaemon carinicauda
TACCTCATACCTGGGTATATATATATATATATATATATATATATATATATATATATATATATATATATATATATATATATATTATTTACATATATATTATATATATATATATATATATATGTATATATATTATATATATATATTCATATATATATATATATATATATATATATATATATTTGGGCTCGAGCCATGTCATCCTGATGGAAGTTCCTTCTGGCAACTTCTACAGTATAATATTTCTGCGATTAATATTACAAAAGAATTACTGTCGGGTATCTTGGGGTTCCAACCCCCGGAAACGACTATCCGAAGATATCATGTATAATCAGCGACGTACCCTAAGCTAACCATAGATATCTACACCCCAAGCAGACTTTACCCAGTATAATCCACTAAGGGGAAGGATAAGTAAGGAGCCGCTACACCACCTATCACCTTCGAGTTCCCCTATACCACCTATCACCTTCGAGTTCCCCTATACGTTCCTGCTTCTCTTTCCTTCGAACGCAGCTGATAGCTACAGTTCGGTTGATTTTTGGTGGCGCTTTTTTCGCAAAGTTTGATGATTAGTTTTGTGAATTTGCTTCCTCTTTTTTCGCAAAAGTTGAGTATCTACCTCTCTTTGGCTTTGTTTATGCTAATTTTGATTTTAGCTCCCTTCGGGGACTTAGTTTTTAGCATCTGGTAAGAGGAAGCCTGAGCGCTTCGAGTCCGGCTAGCATGGCGTCGGGCTTAGTCCCTGATGGCCTCTTTTTTGTCGTTTACTTAAATTTTTGGGTAAGTTTGACGTTAGCTAGTTTTGGTTTAGCATTACGATGCTAAGGACTCAATTTTATATATCATTCCATTACAATTTATTATTTTGGTCTTTTTGTGAGTTCGTATCAGTTTCGGTTAGCCTAACTTAGAGTTGGCAGTTTTATTGGGGCTCCTGGCCATCGTGCTACAAACGTCATCCCCTATGCGAAGGGTGAGCTTATTTTTCTTGTTCAGTTGGTTCGCTGACTGACTAATGCCATAATCGTCAGAGTTTCTCAGGGCTAAGAAGGCAATGTTTTAGAGATCCCCTTTGCGAAGGGTGAGCTCATTTTTCCTTGTACAGTTGGTTCGCTGACTGGCTATGCCTTTTCTTTAGTTTCTGAGTTTCTTCTATCGTCTTGTGGTGTCTGGCCAGGCCTATACTTTTACGGCAGGTCCGTCGGGCCATCAGGCTACATAAGCTCTATATTTTGTTTACAGTATACTTTTCGAGTTCCCCTTTGCAAAGGGTGAGCCTTTTTTCCTATCGGTGCTCTGAGAGTTGTGTGATGCCGTATTCTAACCTTATAAATATTTTGGTCCTACCTTATCAAAGTGGTTTTCCCCGTTACTGATATCGAACTTAAAGATATTAGTTTGTGCTTTTACAAGTGTTCAAAGGACTAGCCCTTTGGGGTTCTGGCCTATTAACCCGACAGTATTCTCCTTTATAAAGAGAGTCGTCAGTGTGTCGGCAATGCCGCTACTTACGGCTTCGTAGTCTCCGACGGCATTTCCTTTTCTAAGGCCTAGTCCTTCGGGGTTCTGGCCTTTTAACCCGGCAGTATTCTTCTTTATAAAGAGAGTTGTCAGACTCTCGGCAATGCCGGTACTCACGGCTTCGTCGTCTCTGACAGCATTCCTTTTCTGGGCCATTTTATAGTGATACGTCGCTATGTTTTTGATGTGGCCTATACTGCCACACTCTTTTTGCTACAACCTGGTATTTGATACAAATTATCAATATTTATTTTGCTGCCGTCTTTACCGACACTGTCGTAACTGGCAGCAGTTCTCGCCTAGTCTTGGGTATGATTATTGTGCCCCCGATTTAGGAATAGCTTTGGGAGTTGATGTTGCCGTTACCTATCTATGCTGTTAATGACGGCATTATTATTATTATTATTATTAAATGCTAAGCTAAAACTTTAGTTGGAAAAGCAGGATGCTATAAGCCTAGGGGCCTCAACAGGGAAAATAGCCCAATGAGGTAAGGAAACAACAAAAAATAGATTATTTTAAGAATATAAACTATACAAATTTTAACAAAATAGAGGAAGTGATTCATGAGTATAAACCTCAAGTGCCATAAAGACCTTACTTCTACGACTTGCGAGGTATCTTTATGCTAGTCAGTTTTGGAGTTCTCTTTCTCGAGAGACTTTAGATGTAACTATTATATTTAGTTAATTGTTTCCATCACTTTATTCAGATCCTTTGAGGACGTGGATTGGATTGTGCATCTTACAAGTGGGATTCTATTATGATCCCCCTTGTCAGATTTTGGTTTAATGAATAGCCATCTATTTTATCTTTGCTCCAATTATCGATGCGTCGATATATTTTGTAAGGTAGGTGACTCCATTACCTTCCTATTAGCACTTTCTCTGCGGAGAGAGTAGGATATGGTTTTTGAGGAGTATTCTTGTTCCCTCTTTTATCTGAACGATATTCAAATGATAAAAGGGGACAATTTCAGTTGGCTTTACTTCTAATCTAACGCCATTATAGGAGTCTGAATATTGTGGCCCCTTTTTCTCTTTCTGATAAAAAATTGTAATTGCACACATTTTGGGATTTAATTTTCCAAATTTTTTGACTGAAATTTTGAATGATACCAACCCATTCCTTTCAGTGTGGTGATCCAAAGAGACTAAGGTACTCATGGTTGTTTTTCCTCTTTACAGGCAGAATCTTCGAAGAAGATACATTATTGAGTTCCGATCTGTGCCAGGACCGTGAGGTATCCCTGTGGTCATGATACCTGCAGGATACATGCTCAATGCAGGAGAATGAAGGGTCCATTCTCCTATTGGGCCCCTCAGGACTGCAGTGTATGTAAGGACTTACATTATTCTGGATGGATATTGGAGGTTGTTCTTCCACAAAAAGAATGCTGAGCCAAAGGCTCCCTATCTTCCTTCTGTAGCTTGGAAGGATATTCTTTTTCGGAATGCTGTCCTGGACTCGGTTTTGTGGCATGCTTCACCTAGACCCATTTCTACCATTCAATTCCATGTAGATGAAACTGTTAAGTTGCTTGAGCCTTGACGTGGACAATTTATCCTCGGTTTCTTCTTTATCTCCGGATAGAGAATTGGCTTTCCTGCTGGTAGTAGATTCGGTTGAACCCCTCCCTTATGTGGATGATTCTTACTTGTCCGAATTGGACGAGGTTAGTGTGACTTCCATGAGAGACTCCGTGCATTAAGTTGTTTCAACTGCTATCACTACGGTGGCTGCTCTATCAACTGTTACGACTACGTCTTCCTTTTCAGGTACGCCTCCGGTTTCTTTCCCTCCTCCTCTCCTGGTCGAGCCGGGCGAACCAACACTTACCACATTCTCATCTAATCTGGAAAATAGATCCCTGTTGGAAATCATGAAGGCCTGTATGGAAGGGACCCAAGAATACCAAAGAAGGATGGGTAAAGCCTTACCGGAGGAGATTAAGGCTTTGAAATCTCCAGAGGATCCTTTTAATTCTAAGGTTTTACCTTCTCAGCTCCCTCTTACACACAAGAGAGCCCTTGGAGGTATCCGGGTCATGCAGTGCTTTCAGAGGGTATTTTTCATATTTGAGAGGGGCTAGGCTCTAGTCCGGTTGCTGATCTGGAATTTTATCCAGATATAGAGGCCTACCCCATTTGCTATATTAGGTTAGCTAAAGGTGGCCCGTGGGGACGACACTATCCCTAAGAAACGATTCTTCTAGTTCACACCAGAGCGCGGCATCTGGCAGTGAAGGACATATGGACAGTAGGGTGTATTAGCACACAATTAGGCGCTTGTACTGAAAGGTTGGCCACTTTTATAGGGCCCATAACAATGAAATTTCCCTTTGCTTCGAAAACCTTTTTGGCTTTGGAAAAGGCCTTCAAGGAGGGTAAGTCTCTTCCAGTCTTGGAAGAAGGGAAATCTATGTCACTTGTTCTTCCCCTTGACACTGAACACTGGTTAGATATTCAGTTTACTTTTGCTGAAGGGAAATTAGGTAAGGATATACTCCAGTAGGGGGAAGACTGAAATGGTTCAAGGACAGATGGCTGTTCAGTTCTTGACCACAAAGCATTATTTCCAGTAGTTTGGACTGGAAATGGAAGATACAAACCCCAGGGACCAAGAGATTTTTTCCAGAAATCAACACCACATCTGGTACAATATGTGCAGGACCTTTTGGGAAGAGAATTATCCGTTGCACGAAATTTATGAAGTTTCAAGGTCGTCTATTCTGTGTGGCAAAGAAAGTTTGGATAATTCCTCGAACTATTCTCGACTTGTCCCATCTAATTCTATTCGTTCTTTACGACAAGTTCTGGTGGCTGACTATTTCGCAGATACGAACCTTACTACCTCTTGGGTTTACATCGTCTCTATAGATCTTACCGACGCTTATTGGCATCTTCTGATAGGTCGACGCTTCTCCCCCTACCTTGATTTCAGACTAGAGAGAAAGGCTTATATATTTAGAGCAATGCCATTCGAGCTCCCTCCGCAAGGGAATGCACGGAAGCAACATATCACATGGCAAGATTCCTCCAATATCTAGGATTCCAAATAAACTTCCAGAAGTCAAGGCTGAAACCGGGGACCATGAACAATAGTTCCCCTCGAAAGTAATCTCACCCCGTGTCCAGTACAGTGTTCAATGACATATCTGGACAGGACAAAGAAGGTTAAAACGGCCCAATTCTTTAGAGGTGAGACAATCGGTTCAGAGTTGTCTTTGAAACAACTGAGAGCAATATTGGCTTATTTCCTTTGAAGAGCAGACCCCGCTAGCATGCCGTTGGGTCATAACCCTAGGAAAGTGGAATCATCTCTGAACTCCTTTCAGTATATGTCATTCGAAGCTTTACAAGCTTATCCTGCATGGAAGTCCACCAGTGTGTTCTTCAAGCATTATATGAAGCAATTGGATGAAGTTCGTCATTTTGTGGTGGCAGCAGGTAATGTTATAAAATCTGCTGCAACGACGT
>NC_090742.1:108400786-108405786 GCF_036898095.1 Palaemon carinicauda
CTTTTATTATATTCTATAAATAACAATGATAAATTATTCTTATATATATATATATATATATATATATATGTATTTATATAAGTATATATATATATGTATATATATATATATATGTGTGTATTTATATAAGTATATATATATATATATATATATATATATATATATATATAATGTGTGTGTGTGTATTTATGTATATATATAAATATATATATGTATATATATATATATATATATATATATATATATATATATATATATATATATACATATATATATATATGTGTATATACATATATATATGTATATATAATATATATATATATATATATATATATATATATATATATATATGTGTGTGTGTATATATATATATATATATATATATATATATATATATATATATATATATATAATATTTTGCAAGGTACTGAATTTCTTTAAAATTTAATAAATATCAATCTCAATTTCCAGGGTATATGCCTGGAAGTCCAGAAAGAGCAGAGTTGGAAGCTGCATTGCTAAAGCATGAATCGCAAATGGCTGATGTACCAATAATGATCGGGGATAAGGAATACCGTACAGATGAAATTAAGCATCAGGTTATGCCGCATAATCATTCCCACAAGTAGGTTCATTTAATGCAATTGAGTTATGTTTATCAAATTAGAAGGATTATTTATTGGATTTCAGATTTTTTTTTATTATACTTCTATCTTTATTCATTTTGTGCTTGATCTAGGTTCCAGATAATTATTACCTTCGCCAACAAAGTTAAAAGGAGGTTATTTTTTACCCCTTGTTTATGTATTTGTAATTTGTGTGTATGTGTTTGTGAACAGCTTCCTGACCACAATTTTAATCATAGAGTTATGAAACTTGCATGGAAAAACTGTTGTGTAAAGTGTGAAATAATTGAATATTGGAAGGTCAAGGCCATGGTCAAGCAAAATGTCCAATTCACGTAATTGACCATAAGTTTAGACATCGTTGTCACAGAGACTTATAACATGTTTCATATTCAAGTTTATGAATATCCACGCCGACTAAAACTTGTCAAGATCAAAGGTCAAGGTCAAGGTTAAGCAAAAGATCAAGGAATGAGCTGCCACGGTGGAGGTCTGCGCTCTACTAATAGCCATTCTAGTTTTGCATGTATTTGAATATCCTTATGCATAACAACTGGGTTGAAATTTATTGTAGCTTCCCTTTCTTTGGATAAAATCTTTGGTTCTTCCAAATCTCAGTACAGTTTTTTGTTTATATTTAAAATGATTGCATGTAAATTCAGGAGTACCTAACTTTTTTCGCCGTTTTTCCACCCGTAAAATTGAATGCCAATCAGTGTACCTGAAATGCTGAATTTATAAGCACAACTCCTACAGTGGCTGAGTGGTATGGTCAACGGCATACAAGTATCCTGGACCAGGGATCAAAACCCGGCCGGTCAGATACTATAGTCTTTGAGAGATTTCGCCTGGCCCTGTGATCCTGAGGTCGTTAAAAGAATCCAGACTTTCAATGTATTAATATATGTGGCTTATTTGAAATATGAAAAACACGTTGAAATGTGCAAAATTTATCATTAATCGAATGGCAAGTCCCAAACCTAGCAATTAGCTACGATGGTGAAGATGGGTTATTTCAATTCTAAGTACAAAAAACCTGAATTCGACAGATATAAATTTTGCAAAATTTATCATTAATCAAACACCAAGTCACAAACCTACCAATTAGCTACGATGGTGAAGGGGGGTTGATTTCAGTTCCAAGTACAAAAAACCTGAATTCGACAGGTATATTTATAGGAGAATTGTCATTGACTTTTATCTTTCTTCGTGGCAGAGTAATATGGTCAGTGTCATACAAGTATACTGGACCAGGGTTCGAAGCCTGGCTGGACAGATACTATAGTCTTTGAGTGTTTTGCCTGGGGCTCTTATCCCGAGGTTGTTAAGAGAATCCAGACTTTAATGTGTTAATATATATGGCTTATTTGAAATATGAAAAACACGTTTAAATGTGCAAAATTTATCATTAATCGAATGCCAAGTCACAAACCTACCAATTACCTATGATGGTGAAGATGGGTTGATTTCAATTCTAAGTACAAAAAAACCTGAATTCGATGGGTATATGTACAGAAGAATTGTCATTGACTTTTATCTTTCTTTGTGGCCGAGTGGTATGGTCAATGTCACACAAGTATCCTGGACCACGGTTTGAAGCCCGGTTGGACAGATACAATAGTCTCTGAGTGATTTCGCCTGGGGCTCTGATCCCGAGGTTGTTAAGAGAATCCAGACTTTAATGTGTTAATATAATGGCTTATTTGAAATATGAAAACACGTTTAAATGTGCAAAATTTATCATTAATCAGATGCCAAGTCATAAACCTACCAATTAGCTAGATGGTGAAGATGGGTTGATTTCAATTCTAAGTACAAAAAACACGAATTCGACAGGTATATGTACAGAAGAATTGTCATTGACTTTTATCTTTTTTTTGTGGCTGAGTGGTGTGGTCAATGTCACACAAGTATCTTGGACCAGGGTTCGAAGCCCGGCCGGACAGGTACTATAGTCTTTGGGTGATTTTGCCTGGGCTCTGATCCTGAGGTTGTTAAGAGAATCCATACTTTAATGTGTTAATATATATGGCTTGTTTGAAATATGAAAAACGCATTTAAATGTGCAAAATTTATCATTAATCGAATGCCGAATCACAAACCTACCAATTAGCTAGATGGTGAAGATGGGTTGATTACAATTCTAGGTACAAAAAAATACTGAATTCGACAGGTATATTTACAGAATAATTGTCAATGACTTTTATCTTTCATCGTGGCTGAGTGGTATGATCAATGTCACAAAAGTATCTTGGACCAGGGTTCGAAGCCCTGCCAGACAGATACTATTGTCTTGGAGTGATTTTGCCTGGGGCTCTTATCCTGAGGTTGTTAAGAGAATCCAGACTTTAATGTGTTAATATATATGGCTTATTTGTAATATGAAAAACACGTTTAAATGTGCAAAATTTATCACACACACACACACACACACACACATATATATATATATATATATATGTATGTATTATGTATATATTTATTTATGTATATATATATTTATGTATATACATATTTATATATATGTATATATTATATATATATTATATATAAATATATTATATATATATATATATACATATTTATATATGTATATATATATGTATGTGTATATATATATATATTATATATATGTAATATATATATAATGTATATATATATATATGTATATATATGTATGTATGTTTGTGTATATATGTATATATATTTGTCTATATGTATATGTATATATATATATATATATATACATATATATATATGTACATACATACATATATATATATATATATATATATTTGTATATATATATTTTATATATTTATATATTTATATATATATATATATATATATTTATAAATTATTAATTATTATTATTATTATTATTTATTACTAGCCAAGCTACAACCCTACTTGGAAAAGCAAGATGCTATAAGCCCAGGGGCTCCAATAGGGAAAAATAGCTCGGTGAGGAAAGGAAATAAGGATATAAATAAATGATGAGAACAAATTAACAATAAATCACTCTAAAAAAAGTAACAACGTCAAAACAGACATGTCATATATAAACTATTAACAATGTCAAAAACAAATATGTCATATATAAACTATAAAGAGACTCATGTCTGCCTGGTCAACATAAAAACATTTGCTCAAACCTTGAACTTTTGAAATTCTACCGATTCAACTACCCAATTAGGAAGATCATTCCACAACTTGGTAACAGGTGGAATAAAACTTTTAGAATACTGTGTAGTATTGAGCCTCATGATAGAGAAGGCCTGGCTATTAGAATTAACTGCCTGCCTAGTATTATGAACAAGATAGAATATATATATATATATATATATATATTTATTTATATACATATATATATATATATATATATATGTGTGTGTAAATTTATATCTATATATATAGTTAGTAGGTTGGCCGTGACACCAGCCACCCATTGAGATACTACTTCTAGAGAGTTATGGGGTCTTTTGACTGGCCAGATATGACTACATTGGATCCTTCTCTCTGGTTACGGTTCACTCTCCCTTTGCCTATACACTCGCACACCGAATAGTCAGGCCTATTATGTACATATTCTCCTCTGTCCTCATACACCTGCCAACACTGAGATAACCAAACAATTCTTCTTACTGCACTTCCTCACCCAAGGGATTAATTACTCTACTGCAATTGTTCAGTGTACTTTCCTCTTTGTAAAGGCAGAAGAGACTCTTTATCTATGGTAAGCAGCTCTTCTAGGAGAAGGACACTCCAAAATCAAACCATTGTTCTCTACTCTTGGTTAGTGCCATAGCCTCTGTACCATGGTCTTCCACTGTCTTGGGTTAGAGTTCTCTTGCTTGAGGGTACACTCGGGCACACTGTTCTATCTTATATCTTATTTCTCTTCCTCATTTTTTGTTAAAGTTTTTATAGTTTATAAAGTGATATTTACATTAATATTGTTGCTTTCTTAAAATATTTTGTTTTTCCTTGTTCCTTTTCCCACTGAGCTATTTTCCCTGTTGGAGCCCCTGGGCTTATAGCATCCTGCTTTTCTAACCAGGGTTGTAGCTTAGCAAGTAATAATAATGATAATAATAAATATAAACATATACATATATATATATATATATATATATACACACAGTGGAACCTCTGCATATGATTGCCTTTACATACGATTGTTCCAACATCCGAAATAAAATTTGATCAAATTTTTATCTTGACACCCGAAGTCATGCTCCAACATCCGACGTAGATCTTGTTTACGCTGGTAGATGGCAGCATGTGGGAGGGACGCCATTCGGTTAGTTCTCTGTTCTTGTGCGCATCCCGTAGTTGTAATCTGTTCGGTCTCTTATTAACAGTGCTTATTAT
>NC_090742.1:108410786-108448286 GCF_036898095.1 Palaemon carinicauda
ATTTCTTCAAAAGAAAGTAGGTACTATCGCACCAGGCGATATATCTCGGTTTCTAAAGAACAGTTTCCTCCTAAGTGCCAAATCAGAAACACAATCTGTTATACTTTGCATTTTAAATACAGAGAATGATGACATAAAGCTGGATGTGAAACCCCATCTAAACTTCAGTTGTGGAAGGGGAGTAGTTTTTAATAGAGACTTATATGAGGTTACAGAAGAGAAGATATTGGCCATGTGTCTTGTAACTGTGGGAAGTATATTAAGTCCCTGGAACGTCAATGATTATCCTGACTTTTCAGGATGCTGATGCGCCTTTCCACAATTACATAGAAAATGAACGGATTAAAGTTCGAACTTTTAAGCAGAAGTCACTGCAATGTTTTAATTGTTTTTAGATATGGGCATCCATCTAAAGTTTGCAAGAATGATAAAATGTGTAGTACTTGCTCCAATGTTTACCATAGAGAATGTACACTAGTGGCCATTTGTATAAACTGTAATTTGAATCATAAATCTACTGATAGGAGCTGCCAGCAATATAAATTAGAAGAGGCTGCTCTAAAAAATCCAGTATCGAACACATAAGTGTGGGGCATGCCAAGAGACTACTGTATTGAGTAAATCAACAATTTATGCAAGGGTATTGAAATCAGGAGGAAAATATGTGGCAGGAGCCACCCAACCCACCTATTACTGCCTGTATACGCTAGAAAAGAAATTTGCCATCTTCCGATAGAATTCTTCAGGATAAGGCAAGAATATCACCTAAGGCTTTGCTCACCTCTATTAAACCTTTGTTCTCCACTACATAGGATAATACTAACCTCTCTCAGGCTATATCTTTGCCTGATTTGATGGAGGTTTCACATAAAATCGAGTTATCAGGTGCATCTGTAGTGGGGGAAACACCATAACCTGATAAATCACCACCTGTCAATAGGAAAGGAAAGAGACCTCCATCTCTCTCACCCCCATCCATTAAAAACACCAAAGTTATGGCATCAAATACAGTAGATGTGATGTTCTGCCTGTTGATATTTCAGATCAACAGGAAAACTTCTTGAAATAATCAATAATTCCAGTTGAGGTCCACCATCCCCCAGAAGAATTAGGTAAAAAGAACACTGAAAAGGCTAATATAAAACATAACTTATCAAAACCCACACTTAAGAAGCCTACAGAAAGTTTTGTCAAATCAAAAACTGTCAATGGGAAGACCTCATCCAACATGTCGTCCGGAAAATAATATAGTTTTCTCCTCCATTTTGCAATGGAATTATCAAGGTTTAAGGGCCAAACATGAAGAACTTAAGCTCTTAATTCACGAGCATTCCCCCATAATTGTATATCTACAAGAGAGCAAGCTTGATGCTAATACTCCGTGTCCTCACGAACATGTTAGCTATAGGACACCATACGATCACCCAGTATGGAGCCATGGCAGAAGCCTCTTATACATTCGTCGAGATGCTCCACAAGTACCCTTATCTATTCGTACACCTCTGCAGGCAGTGGTTCTACAGATTGATATAGAGAGTAAATATACAATCTGCTCTCTGTACTTGCCCCCAAATGATAACATATCGCATGATAATTTAGTAGAGGTGATTCAACAGCTCCCTCAACCTTTTTTTTTTACTTGAGATTTGAATGGTAGACATCCTTTGTGGGGTGATGTTTTAGCAAACACCAGGGACAATATTATATCATCAATTGTGGAAAACGAGGATGTCTGACTCCTTAATACAGGAGAACCCACACACTTCCATGTTCAGACAGGTACCTTGTCATGCATTGACCTTTCAGTTGCAAGCTCTAACTGCCTTCTTGATTTCGATTGGAGGACATTAGATTATTGGCATACTAGTGATCATGCATCAATCATTATAAACACCATCAATGGTCCACCTTTACAAAGATCACCACGATGGAATCTTGACAAGGCTGACTGCGTTAAATTTCATGAGCTAAGTGAAATCGAGGGAAGTGCAGAACAGTTTGAAAGTATTGATGATGACATAGACTTACTGAATGGAACTCTCCATTCAGCTGGAGTCAATTCGATTCCCAAAACCTCAGGATTATTCAAGCGACGACCAGTCCCGTGGTGGTCTTCAGAATTACCTGTCTTGCATAGAGCCACCAGAAAATCTCTTGACTAGATTGCGTAGACACCGTACTGAGGAAAATTTGATAACATACAAAAAATGTAGAGCTCAGTTCTGTCTAGCCAGGAAAGAAGCTCGGTACCAATCTTGGGTATCTTTTGTTTCCTCAGTCAACAGTAGAACACCACCATCTTCTGTATTGAGGAAAATAAAAAAGATTGCTGGCAAAATTTCCCCAAACCCACCACCAATGTTGAAGGTGAACTGTCAGTATGTGACTGAAGCAAATGATGTTATTAATGCCCTGGCTGATCATTTTTCAAATTTATCATGCAAGTGTGAAGGAGCTCCTGGTTAGCAGTATAGGAGCATTGAAAAAATGAAAATTTAAAATTTTGCTAGAGGAAGGGAAGAGTTATATAATTCTCCTTTTACTGAAAGAGAATTTGATTCCGCACTTGCTAATTGTAATGATACAGCCCCTGGACCCGATCGAATTCCATATGCAATGATTAATTATGTACATTTTAATAGAAGATTTATTGATTTTAAGCAAGGAATATAGTTATCCAAGTGTTTGGGAACCAGCCATTATTTTAGCCTTTTTAAAACCCGGTAAGGACCAGATTTTAGCAGCAAACTATTGACCAATTGCATTGACATCTTGTTTATGTAAAATCATGGAAAAGATGGTTAATGGAAGACTGATGTACCTGGAAAAGAAGGGTATTTTATCACCTATTCAGTGTGGATTCAGAAAAATGCACTCAACGACTGAGTAGTTGATACGACTTTGAGTCGTCTATTTGTGAAGCCTTTACTTCCAAAAAGCACCATGTGACAGTCTTTTTTTTTTCTTTTTTTTACCTTGAAAAGGCATATGATACTACATGGAGATATGTTATACTGAAAACTATTCATGAATTGGGATTAAGAGGAGAGCTACCACTGTTTATCCAATCATTTCTTTCACATAGAGTTTTTCAAGTGAGAGTGGGGCAAACTCTATTAGAGAGTAAATGTCAGAAGAGGGAGTTCCTCAGGGTAATATGCTGAGTGTAACCCTGTTTGCACTAGAAATTAATGGGATACCCTCAGTCATTCCCTGGGATGTTCTCTCAACACTATTTTTGGATGATCTCTCCATATCATTTGTTCGAGCTAGAATGGCAATGGTTGAGAGAAAACTATTACTCGCAATAGACAAAATTATTCAGTGGGCTGATATGAATGGGTTTAAGTTTTCAAGAAGCAAAACTACTATTGTACATTTCTGTCGTATCCGGGGAGTACATCCAGACCCAGATATATACATGAAAGGTCAACGGATCCCATGTGTAGGGGAAGCTAAATGTTTAAGATTGATTTTCGATTGTAGATTGACATGGGTTCCACACTTGAAGGCATTAAAAGCTAAATGTCTTGAGAGACTGAATCTTTTAAAAGTATTGTCCCATACATCCTGGGGGGTAGACCATAAAACTATTTTAAAATTATAC
This sequence comes from Palaemon carinicauda, assembly GCF_036898095.1. Lineage (NCBI taxonomy): Eukaryota > Metazoa > Arthropoda > Malacostraca > Decapoda > Palaemonidae > Palaemon > Palaemon carinicauda. The sequence continues at coordinate 108,414,394 of NC_090742.1, forward strand.
AAGTCCTCAATTTTTTCCAAAATTGGCTATTGGTGTGAAATATACTCCTCAGCCACCCCAAGCCGTTTAAGGATATTAGATTCAATACATCATGCTGGTATTAGGTTGTCCACATGAGCGTTTAAAACCTCACCTATCCCAAGTCTTCTTGTTGATGCTGGAGAGTTACATTTAGACCATTACCGAATGTCTTCTATTATATGGTATTGGTTTTGGTTCCAAAGACTCCCTAATTTTTTAGCCTTTCAGACTGCAAGCCTTGTAAGGCACTCAACATACTTTGAGTTGCACCCAAAATCTCGTCAACCTTACGGGTTTCGGTTAAAACTATTATTAAACAGTCTTGATATAATTAGAGGTAAGGTACTTCCATTTAAGATATTATCAACCCATCCTTGGAAATTACCATTGATATCTTTTTGTAAATATTTCATTGGTGTTAAAAAACATGACTGAATTAGAAGTTAGGTCTCTATTTATGGAACATGTTGAAGAACATAGGGAATCAACTTTTGTATATACCGATGATTCCAAATGTGATGCTGGCATTGGATTTGGAGTTTATAGTAGTTCTTTTAACTGTAGAGGTACACTTCTTCCAATATCTTCCATATTTACTGCTAAATTATATGGCATACTAACAGCTATTGAGAAAATAGCTTTAAAAAAGGCGGGCAATTTTACCATTTATAGTGATTCACGAAGCGTTCTTCAATCTATAGGTTTTAATTCTAGTAACCCTTTAGTTTTAAAGATTTTAGAGTGGCTTTTAATTATTGGCTTAAAAAGTATAACAGTTCGATTTTGCTGGTTTCCAGCATACATAAGTGTCTGGAAATGAGGAGGAAGATTCACTGGCAAAAAGTGCTGCAGCCGAGTTGGTACTAAGGTGTCCCATTCTTTGTAATGATTTTTCCCAGCAATTAAGAATTTTATTTATAGTAATTGGCAACAGCTTTGGGATTGTTTAACCGAAAATAAGATAAGAGAAATTAGTAATGTTATATCCCCATGGAGATATAATGGGATGCCCCGAAAATGGGAGACTACTCGGATGACACATGAGTTTTTGCTTGCTGTTTAATACCCTTGACAGTGAAGCATTTGTTGACTGAATGGCCCACTTATAGCACAGAAAGAAATAGATATCTGTTTGAGGCTCGGGGTGAAGATGACAGGCTCATCCTTGCCGAGATCCTTGGACATGTCGTACTGTGCTAGTGACATTTTTAAATATATATCAGACGCAGGTCTTCTCAATGCTAGTTAACTTTTTTAACATATTTGCTTTTATGTTTTTAATTGAATATTCTTTTAATCTTTATTTATAATAAGCAATATCGGTGTCAATGACCTTTGATATCAGGATGCCAGAGAATTTCAAATCAATCAATCAATCAACCAAGAATAATGCCAAAGCCTTAAAATTTAAGGATGCAGGACATCCAGAAAAAAATGGTAGCACTAATTAGATCTGGTATTGTAACGCATCTTAGTGCTAAATCACCACCTAAGACTATTACCAAGCCTCGTAATTTAGATTTAGTGCCTCTCGTCAAAAAGGCACCATCTCCTTCCATTAGGTCTGCCATACCATGGATGAACAGCCCAAAGCTCTCATCTCCTGCTGTATAATTGCCAGATCTAGGGGAGGAATCTTATGCTGGAGAGCTAGTGGATGTACCGGTCATGATTGAGGTACACAATCCTCATAGCTCTTCATCTTTGTCGATAAAGAGGGAGACCACCATCCCTTTCCCCCAACAAGAAATACAAAAATTCCCAAAGCAAATAAGTACAATATTTTTTTTTTTTTGAAAAGATGATGACCTCCCAGAAATTTAAATATATCAAAGATTAATGTCATGGTGCATCATCCTCCTCAACAAATGCATAAGAAGGCTGCTAAGAAAATCCTTAAACCAAGCTTTGCAAGAGCTACTTTGCCAAAAAGAGTATCAAAGACGCCTATCAATTAAAAAACTCAGATAGGAGGACTTCTAAGGAATCTTCCTTAAAGTAAACTTATTTTCTCCTCAATTTCAGTGGAACTGTCAAGGTCTGAGAGCTAAATATGAAGAAATTAGGCTCCTCATTCATAAGCACTCCCCCATAATTATATGTTTACAGGAGAGCAAACTTGATGATAATACTCCTTGTCCTCGTGAATATATCAGCTACAGGACACCTTATGATCAATGAGTAGGGAGCAATGGCGGAAGTCTTACATGGGTTCATCGAAAAGTTCCCCAAATATCTTTGTCTATTTCTACACCTCTGCAGGCATAGGTTGTACAGATTGATATAGGAAGAAAATACATGATTTGTTCTCTTTACTTACCCCCAAATGATAACATCTCATATGATAATTTATTAGAGGTGATTCAACAACTCCCTCAACCTTTTCTCTTACTGGGAGATATGAATGGTAGACATCCTTCATGGGGCGATGTTATAGCAAACACAAGGGGCAATATTATTTCATCAATTGTTGAAAATAAAGATGTGGGACTCCTTATTACCGGAGAGCCCACACACTTTCATGTTCAGACAGGTACCCTATCACGCATTGACCTTTCAGTTGCAAGTGCTAAATGCCTTCTTCATTTTGAATCGAGAACATTAGATGATTGGCATACTTGTGACCATGCTCCAATTACCATAAATATGAACAATGGTCCATCCTTGCAGAGATCGCCACTATGGAACCTTGACAAGTCAGACTGGAATAAATTTTGGGAACTAAGTGAAATTGAAGGGAGTGCAGAACAATTTGAAAGTGTAGATGATGCCATAGACTTACTGAATGGAACTTTACATACAGCAAGAGTTAATTCAATTCCAAAAACCACAGGGTTATTCAAACGACGACCAGTCCCCTGGTGGTCTTCAGAACTAATTGCCTTGCACAGAGCCACAAGAAAATCTTTTGACTCGATTGTGTAGGCATCGTACAGAAGAGAACTTGATATATAAGAAATGTAGAGCACAGTTCCGTTGTGCTATGAAAGAAGATTGGCGCCAGTCTTGGGTGTCTTTTGTTTCCTTCATTAACAGTAGAACACCACCATCTGCTGTGTGGAGGAAAATAAAAAAGATTTCCGGCAAATTTACTCCAAACCCACCATCAGTGTTGAAGGTGAACAATAAGTATGTGACTGAAGCAAATGTTGTAACCAATGCCCTGGCTGATCATTTTTTAGATTTTTTATGCAAGTGTGTAGTAGCTCCTGGTCACCAGCATAGGAGCATTGAAGAAAAGGAAATTTAAAATTTTGCAACAGGAAGGGAAGAGTCGTATAATTCTCCTTTTACTGAAAGAGATATTGATTCCGCACTTGCTGCATGTAACGATACAGCCCCTGGACCCGATGGAATTCCATATGCAATGATTAAACATGTACCTTTTAATACAAAGTTATTTATGTTAAGTATTATTAATAGAATATGGCTTGATCATAGTTATCCAAGTGTTTGGGAACTAGCCGTTATTTTAGCCTTTTTTATAACCAGGTAAGGACAAGTTTTTAGCAGCAAATTATCGACCTATTACATTGACATCTTAATTATGTAAAATCATGGAGAAGATGGTCAATGCAAGACTAATGTGGTACCTGGAAAAGAAGGGTGGATTCGGAAAAATACACTCAACGACTGATGTGTTGATACGACTTTGAGTCCTCTATTTGTGAAGCCTTTGCTTCCAAACAGCACCATGTGACAGTCTTTTTGACCTTGAAAAGGCATATGATACTACATGGAGATATGGTATACTTAAAACCATTCATAAATTGGGTTTAAGAGGAGAGCTACCACTATTTATTCAGTCATTTCTTTCACATAGAGTTTTCAAGTGAAAATTGGGGAAACTATCAGAGTAAATGTCAGGAAGGAGTTCCTGAGGGTAGTGTGGCGAGTGTAGCCCTGTTTGCACTAGCAATTAATGGGATATCCTAAGTCATTCCCTGGGATGTTTTCTCAACACTATTCGTGGATGATCTCTCCATATCATTTGCTGGAGCTAGAATGGCAATGGTTGAGAGAAAACTACAACTCGCAATTGACAAAATCATCCAGATGACCGATATGAACAAGTTTTAGTTCTTGACAAGTAAAACTACTATTGTACATTTCTGTCGTATCCGGAGAGTACATCCAGATCCGGATATTTACATTAAAGGTCAACGGATCCCATATGTAGGGGAGGCTAAATTTTTAGGATTGATTTTCTATTGTAGGTTGAACTGGGTCACTCACGGCATTAAAAGCTAAATGTCTTGAGGCTGTGGATCTTTTAAAAGTATTGTCCTATACATCATGGGGGCAGACCGTAAAAGTATTTTAAAATTATACAAGGCCTTAATTTTTTCCAAAATTACTTATTGTGTGAAATATACTCCTCAGCCCAGCCACCCCAAGCCGATGAGAGATAGATTCAGTACATCATGCTGGTATTAGATTGTCCACAGGAGCGTTTAGAACCTCACCTATCCCAAGTCTCCTTTTTGATGCTGGAGCGTTACCTCTAGACCATTACCGAGTGTCTTCCATTATTTGGTATTGGATTAGGTTATAAAGACTCCCTAACTCTTCAGCCTTTCAGACCGCAAGCTTATGGCTTTCAGGTAAAAAAATTATTAAATAGTCTTGATATAATTAGAGGTAAGGTACTTCCATTTAAGATATCATCAACCCATCTTTGGAAATTAAACAGAGATATCTTTTTTTAAATATTTGATTGGTGTTAAAAAACATAACTGAATCAGAAGATAGGTCTCTTTTTATGGAATATATTGAAGAACATAGGGAATCAACTTTTATATATACCGATGGCTCCAAATGTGATGCTGGCATTGGATTTGGAGTATATTGTGAAGAATTTTTCTTTTCTTCCTTGTGTATCTTTGGCTCTCTCCTGATACTATAGTTGCCCCTTGAACGTTCTCTCGGACATTAAGTTTTCTTTACCGTTATCAATGGGAGAACTATTTTAAATCAACTAAACTTGTTGATAATAGGGTACGCCATGCTCGTGACGTCAGAGTGTAGATACGCACAGCAAAAGCCTTACCCCGGCATATGATGGTTCTTTCCTCAAACTATGTGGGTTGAGATAAAATCGTTGTTGTTGTTGTGGATTAAAGCCAACAGTTCTTGTTGGCACGGGCCATTCCCTTGGTTGGCCCATAAGTAACCTGTAAAGATATATAAGGTTGGTTATCACATAAGAGGAAATATGAAAAGTTTTCAGTAGTACAGATAGTTGTGGACAGGGTAAGGATGATGGTGGTAGTAATAGAGGGCCATCATTTCATGGATAGTGGTAGTTAGAAAGTAGGGGAAAGGTTGCAAGTGGGGTTGTCCAACCCTTTACTCCCTAGGGTCCCTGCAGAAAGCTTTTAGTAGTAGGTTAAGTTTAGAAAATACAGGTGATGATGTGAGTGTGGCCTTACGGTGAGGGGATGGGATGGTTAGATGCAAATTTTGAGGTCATAACCTTGGTGGAGGTAGTCTTGAAAGCAATTGTCTGTGTCTATCTATGTTTTCAACAATTGCTTTTCCCAGTGTGGCCGCGGCTTGCCAGGCCTGTGGTGAGTTGGTGTCTACCCATAGATAACCTCTCAGCTGTGCTGTTTCTCTACACTCTTAGTAAGTAGTGCAGGAAGGCCTGTTGTGGTGTGACATCACAGTGATCACACGGTCTTTGAATGTTATCCAGGATTTCCCAGGTAGCCTTGTATCCCAGTCTGAGCCTTTGTATGCTAACAGCTTTTTTTCTTGGGGTGTATCTGTCTATGGGAGGAGGTTCCAGCTCCATGGCCCATTTGTACCATGTGGCAGAGGGAGAGCCATTCTCTATCCACTTGTGTAGCTCCTTGATTAGGTTGTCTTTGAAATGTGTCTTTACATTGGTTTTAATTTGTTTCAGTGCAGGCTGTATGTGCACATGTACACTTTGGATGTGTCTGGTGCTTTTGGCTAGTTCTTCAGCCTTCTCATTCCCTGGTATCCCGATATAACTGGGAATCCAGTTTAGAGTTACTTGTCTCTCTCTTTCATTGTTTTGATATAGGAGTGATGTGATAGCAGCTAGCAGGGCCTTGCTTTCTTTATTTTTTTCCTATTGCAAGGCTTGCATTGAGGTTCGTGAATCGGTATGTATGACTACTGGTCCTTTCTCATTTTCAATAGAGTATTTTAGTGCTTGTTGTATTGCAAAAAGCTCTGTCTGCATGGTGGAGACATTGTTGGATGTCCTCCAGCAGGCTGTGAAGCTGCTGGAGAAAACTGCAGCTCCGGCTGTTTGGGTTCCAGGATCTACCGTACCGTCAGTATAGTAGATCTGTGCCCCAGTTGTTTCTGCTAAGCGGATTGCTGCCTGATTATTATTATTATTATTAAATGCTAAGCTACAACCCTAGTTGAAAAAGCTGGATGCTATAAGCCCAAGGGCCCCAACAGGGAAAATAGCCCAGTGAGGAAAGGAAACAAGGGAAAATAAAATATTTTAAGAAGAGTAATAACATTAAAATAAATATTTTCTATTAGAGATGGTCTGAGCTGCATCTTTAAGTTCCTCCATTATGCAATCTTCCTTTGCCCTTGGAAGCTTGGTGTATCTGTAGGTTGCTATTTGCTTCTTCCAAGGTGGAATGTGTTGTGCACCCTGCGCCGAGTCTAGACTTAGCTGCAGGATATCTTCGGTTAGGCTCAGGCTCTTTATGTTGTTGCTATGGTCTTTGCCATAAGAGCTTGGGGTTTGAACCTCAGGGTGCTTTGACAGTTCCTCTCTTACTCTCTTTTTTGGTTATAGAGTCTCTGTCTTAGAGGAACCCCTTTGCAATTGTGCTTGCATTTCTTAGTGCAATTTCCTCTTAATGAGAGAATGCCTTGATGAAGTCATTGAGCTTCAGCACGGCATTTCATTCCCGTGCTGAAACTTGGTGACGGGCAAGAGGGCTCTCGAACTTGGGGAAATTGCTCCCCCAGTTCGAATCTAAATTTCTCTCTTTCACCTTTTTCTTTTTCTCAATATTACTTCGACCTTATCCTAATTTCATACACTTTCTTTAGTCTTGCTTTCCAAACTCTATGAGAAAAATTTCCCTCATTATATGTGTGTATATATTATGTACATATATATTTATTATTTATTTATTTTTTTTTCCTCCTATGGCTTGGATGTTTTTACATCCATTGTAGCCCCGGCGGGGATGTTCATACATCCTTCATTGCTGCCTGCTTTGATGAGTGGGAAGAGGTATCACAGTTGGGAGGTGTTTGCATTCAAAGCTATATGTGAGAGTATTGGATGATTTCAGCCATCCCGAAGATGGTTTGGACCTTTTTGGCAGAACTATTCTCAAGTGTTGGGTCTTCGGAATCCAGGGGGATCCAATGCTTGGGGTAGGACTCTCGGCTTTTGGCCGGAAGCCCGTCATTATAGATATGGGGAGGATGATTCCATAATTTCTTGGTCTCAGTCCTAACAGGTGGGTTCAGCTTACACCTGTGCCTCTATATCTGTTTTGATGCTATCCTTCGGGTAGGGTATGGAGTGCACCATCTGGGAAGTATACTCTCATTGTGCCGATAGTGGAGAGTGCAAATTTCCTTTCCGACGTGTGATGGCCTAACATTCTCGAGCAGGTACATCAAACTAACCCTTTTCTCTCTCTCTCGTCTAATGGATTCTTTAAGGAACGAACCCCCATCCCCTGGATACGCTGACTCTCCCCCGGCACTGTTGACGACCTCTGCTAATGTGATAAGGGAAAGCTCTGTTGATGACCTCGGAACGGGAAAGGACCATTCTGCTGATATTTCTAAATCGAGTAATTTGGGTAACACGAGTAAACTTCGAATCCTCCATGTTACACAAATTTCAATAGAGACAAATTATGATGATCCATGTAAAGCATTTGAATGCTATGGATGCATAAAAGAAATAAGGATGAAACTTGAAGCTGAAACTTGGGATTCATGGATATCTTATAGTAGTTATGACGAAGCATTTAGTGCAATAAGTAACTTGAATAATATTAAAATTAATAACTTGAATGTCGCGGCTGCTCTCTGCGATAAGGTACCAAAAGATTTGGATGTATACAGGCCTGCCGATTGGTTGGAAAAAGATGCAGATTTAGTTATGCCCTCCCAGAGAAATCCAAAACCACCGATGTGGCTTATAGCTGAATCAAAGGGGGTTACAGGGAATTATTTTAAAATATGCAAATTGATTCAGAAAAAAGTAGGAACTATTGCACCAGGCGATATATCTCGTTTCGGAAAAAATAGTTTCATTATCCATGCCAAATCCAGTACACAGTCGGTAATATTGTCCAATATGAAAATAAGTAATGATGACATTAAGTTAGATGTCAAACCCCACCTAAATTTTAGCTACGGAAGGGGCGTAGTTTAACAGAGATCTATATGATTTTACAGAGGAGGAGATACTGGCCATGTGTCCATTAAATGTATGGAAAGTTCATAAAGTCCCAGGTACATCAATGATAATCCTTACGTTCCAGGATGCTGATGTACCTTTTCATATTATTATCGAGAACGAAAGGATTAAAGTAAGACCCATCAAGCAGAAGCCATTGCAATGCTTTAATTGTTTTAAATTTGGGCACCCGTCCAAAGTTTGCAAAAATGAGAAGATGTGTGGTATTTGCTCCAAATCTTACCATGGAGAGAGTGCACTTGGAGCCAGGTGTTTAAATTGCAGCTCGAATCACAAATCCACAGACAAGAGCTGCGAGCTATATAAGTTGGAGTAAGCTGCCCTCAACAAATCAAACTTAGAACATATAAGTGTGACCCATGCCAAAAGACTATTAAATAAATCAAATACATATGCTAAGGCATTAAAATCAAACCAACCTAGCACTGCCAATAGCTCAAAAAAAATTATACTATCTGACAAAATGTCAAATAACGAGGTAACCATATTACCTCCTGAGGCTTTACCACGGTGTATTAACACTAGGTCATTGCCCATTGCTGTACAGCCTTCAGCCGCCATTACAAAAAATAATACAAACCTCTCTCAGGCCATGTCCTTGCCTGATCTGATGGAGGTTCCACTTAAAACTAACTTACCTGATGCACCTGTTGTGGGAAAGGTGCAAAAACCTCGAATCCCACCATCTATTAATCGTAAAAGAGAGAGACCTCCATCTCTCTCTCCACCCTCCATTAGAAACGTTAAGGTTATGACATCAAATAAATTTGATGTTTTGTCTGTTGATGTTTCTAATGAACCAGAAGATGAACTGAATAAATCAGAAATTCAAGTTGAGGTCCACCATCCACCTCAACAAATAGATAAAAAAAATACAAAGAAAAACACAAATGTAAAACCCAACATAACAAGACCACCTCTGAAGAAACCTACTGGTAATAATGTTAAATTAAAAACTGCTAACGGGAAGACCTCATCCAAGATGTCTTCCAGAAATGATCCATAGTTTTCTCCTCCATTTTGCAATGGAACTGTCAGGGTTTGAGGGCGAAATATGAAGAACTTAAGCTCCTAATTCATGAGCATTCCCCCATAATAGTATGTCTACAGGAAAGTATGCTTGATTCTAACACTCTTAGTCCTCGAGAGTATGTTAGCTATAGAACACCATATAATCAACAAGCAGGGAGCCATGGCGGAAGTCTCATGTACATTCGTCGATATGTTCCCCAAATACCCATGTCTATACGTACAACCCTGCAGGCAGTTGTTGTACAAATTGATATAGGGAGAAAATATACAATATGCTCTCTGTACTTATCTCCAAATGATAATATTTTATATGATGATTTAGCAGAAGTCATTCAACAACTCCCTCAACCTTTTCTCTTACTGGGAGATATGAATGGTAGACATTCTTTATGGGGTGATGTTTTGGCCAACACAAGGGGCAATATTATCTCATCAATTGTGGAGAATGAGGATGTGGGGCTCCTTAATACAGGAGAGCCCACGCACTTCCATGTTCAGACAGGTACTTTGTCATGCATTGACCTTTCAATTGCAAGCTCTAACTGCCTTCTTGATTTTGATTGGAGGACATTAGATGATTGGCATACTAGTGATCATGCACCAATCATTATAAACACCAACAAGGTTCCGCCTTTGCAAAGATCGCCACGTTGGAATCTAGACAAGGCAGACTGGGTTAAATTTTCTGAGCTAAGTGAAATCGAAGGGAGAGCAGAACAGTTTGAAAGTATTGATGATGCCATAGACCTACTGAATGGAACTCTTCATACAGCAGGAATCAATTCGATTCCCAAAACCACAGGACTATTCAAAAGACGACCAGTCCCGTGGTGGTCCTCAGAATTAACAGCCTTGCACAGAGCCACCAGAAAATCTCTGACTAGATTGCGTAGACACCGTACTGATGAAAATTTGATATCATACAAAAAGTGTAGAGCACAGTTCCGTCGTGCCATGAAAGAAGCTAGACGCCAATCTTGGGTGGCTTTTGTTTCCTCCATTAATAGTAGAACACCACCATCTTCTGTATGGAGGAAAATGAAAAAAATTGCAGGCAAATTTACCCCGAACCCACCACCAGTGTTGAAAGTGAATGGTCAGTTTGTGACTGAAGGAAATGAAGTTAGTAATGCCCTGGCTGACCATTTTTCAAATGTATCGTGCAAGAGTGTAGCAGCTCCTGGTCACCAGTACAGGAGCATTGAAGAAAGAAAATTTTAAATTTTGCAACAGGAAGGGAAGAATCGTATAATTCTCCTTTCACTGAAAGAGAACTTGATTCCACACTCGCTACTTGCAACGATACAGCTCCTGGACCCGATGGAATTCCATATGCAATGGTTAAACATGTACATTTTAATACAAAGTTATTTATTTTAAGTATTATTAATAGAATATGGCATGATCATAGTTACCCAAGTGTTTGGGAACTAGCCATTATTTTAGCCTTTTTAAAACCAGGTAAGGACAAGTTTTTAGCAGCAAGCTATCGACTTATTGCATTGACTTCGTGTTTATGTAAAATCATGGAGAAGATGGTCAATGCAAGGCTGATGTGGTACCTTGAAAAGAAGGGTATTTTATCACCGATTCAATGTGGATTCAGAAAAATGCACTCAACAACTGATGTGTTAATACGACTTGAGTCTTCTATTTGTGAAGCCTTTGCTTCCAAACAGCACCATGTGACAGTATTTTTTGACCTTGAAAAGGCATATGATACCACATGGAGATATGGTATACTTAAAACCATTCATGAATTGGGATTGAGAGGAGAGCTGCCACTATTTATTCAGGCATTTCTTTCACGTAGAGTTTTTCAAGTGAGAGTGGGGGAAACTCTATCAGAGAGTAAGTGCCAGGAAGAAGGAGTTACTCAGGGTAGTGTGCTGAGTGTAACCCTTTATGCACTAGCAATTAATGGGATATCCTCAGCCATTCCCCAGGATGTTCTCTCAACATTATTTGTGGATGATCTCTCAATATCATTTGCTGGCACTAGAATGGCAATGGTTGAGAGAAAAATCCAACTCTCTATTGATAAAATTATCCAGTGGGCCGACATGAATGGATTTAAGTTCTCGACAAGTAAAACTACCATTGTCCATTTTTGTCGTATCCGGGGAGTACTTCCAGACCCGGATATATACATTAAAGGTCAACGGATACCATGTGCAAGAGAAGCTAAATTTTTAGGTTTGATATTTAATTGTAGGCTTACATGGGTTTCTCACTTAAAAGCGTTAAAAGCTAAATGTGTTGAAGCTCTGAATATCTTAAAAGTATTGTCCCATACATCATGGGGGGCAGACCGCAATACTATTTTAAAATTATACAAGGCCTTGATTTTTTCCAAAATTAGTTATGGTTGAGAAATATATTCTTCAGCCACCCCAAGCCGGTTAAAAATATTAGACTCGATACATCATGCAGGTATTAGATTGTCTACTGGAGCTTTTAAAACCTCACCTATCCTAAGTCTCCTTGTTGATGCTGGAGAGTTACCTCTAGACCTTTACCGAATGTCTTCCATTATTCGGTATTGGTTTAGATTGCAAAGACTCCCTAACTCTCTAGCCTTTCAGACTGCAAGCCTTGCAAGACACGCATCATACTTTGAGTTGCACCCAAAATCTCCTCAACCTTATGGCTTTCGGGTGAAACGATTATTAAATAGTCTGGATATAATTAGAAATAAGGTACTTCCATTCAAGGTATCATCAACGCCTCCATGGAAGTTACCAGAGATATCTTCTTATAAATATTTTATTGGAGGTAAGAAGAATATGTCAGACCTAGAAGCCAGGTGTCTTTTTAATGAACATGTTAAAGAACATAGAGGATCAACTTTTATCTATACTGACGGCTCCAAATCTGATGCTGGCGTTGGATTTGGAGTACATATTAATGGTTTTAATTGTAGAGGTGCACTTCCTCTGACCGCTTCCATATTTACTGCCGAACTGTATGGCATATTAACCGCTATTGAGAAAATAGCGTTGGAGAAGGAGGGTAATTTTACAATTTTTAGTGATGCAAGGAGTGTCCTTCAAGCTATAGAAGTTTTTAATTCTAATAACCCTCTAGTTTTAAAGAGTTTAGAATGGCTTTTATTATTGGACGGAGAGGTATAACAGTTCAATTTTGTTGGGTTCCAGCACATGTAGGTGTGTCTGGGAATGAGAAGGCAGATTCACTGGCTAAGAAGGCTGCATCCGAGTTGCTGCCAAGAAGGTATCCCATTCCCTGTAATGATTTCTTACCTGACATCAAGAAATTGGTTTGCAAAAAATGGCAACAGCAATGGGATAGCCTAGATGGCAATAAATTGCGAGAGGTAACAAGTGACATATCTCCTTGGAGGTATAATATGATGCCCCGAAAATGGGAGACGTCTCTTTGTCGTCTCCGTATTGGTCACACTCGGTTGACACACGAGTTTCTGCTGAAGGGCCAACACCAACCGTATTGTGACGACTGTTTAGTACCTCTAACAGTAAGGCATTTGTTGACCGAATGCCCCAATTATAACAACTTAAGGAATAGATATTTGTTTGAGGCTCGAGGTGAGGGTGGCAGGTTCATCCTTGCCAAGATTCTTGGAAATGATGTGTCCTACCATGCAAGTGGCATTTTTAGATTTATTTCAGAAGCAGGTCTTCTGAAAAATATTTAACTTTTATGACATTCAACTTTTATGATTTTAATTGAATACTCTTTTATTTTTTATTTTATTTTATTTTTTATTTTTGTATACATAAATTAAATGTTACTGGCGTCAATGACCTTAGATGTCAGGATGCCTGAAAACTTTAAATCAATCAATCAATCAATCTTAGTGCAATTCTGTCCTTAAGGGATGGTAGTTCAGTCTCCATCCTTAGGTTGCACATTCTTGTCCATATTGGAGCTCCTAGCATGAGCCTCATGGAAGTTGTTGCTGTTGCTGTTGTCTGACAGGGCGAGAGGGCAACCTAGGTGTCTTCGTCTTCCTCTTTGGTTGGGGACCCTCACCCGGGAAGACTTTCTCTTCGCCGACATGCCCCACTTCTGGAGAAGATTCCTATTCTCCGTGGCGGCCTTGTCGACTACATCCTTGACCACTTCGCTCGGGAAGAGGTCTTTTCCCCAGATATTAGAGGTTATCAACTTCCTGGGTTAGTGTTTCACTGCAGCCGAAGCAAACACGAACTCCCTACATGCCCGTCTGGCTTTCACAAAGCCATATAGGCCCTTGACCAATGTAGCCAAATGTGATTAGGCGACGACCATGTACATATCTGGGGCTCTGTTATCACTTGCCATTGCCTCCAAGGTAATCTTGAGGGACAGAGATGCGGCAAGTTTCTCCTTTGTCTCTTGCTCCCTTCGCAAGAGAAACTCAGACAACTTGGGGAGGTTTTCACTGAACTGACGTCCAGCAATATCCGCCTCCAGGTAAGGTGGATTTCCTTCCAGTCGTTCCTGTCCGTAGGCAGAGCTAGGGACAAGGGTCTACACTCCTCGAGTGTAGGGCAAGGCTTGCCTGCGTCCACCGCCTTCATAACTGCCGTAAACCCTTTTGCCGTAAAGGGAAAAGCAAGTTTAGCAGGAGCAAGAAAAGAATGGTGTGTGTTGCTAAGGGCTGGCACTTTCGAATTAGTGAAGCCCTTTTCTTTCAGGCTACTTGGCAACAGAGCCTGAGCTTTTTTATGGTCAAGCACTATGACCTCTTTTGGTTCTGTCTCCTCCTTGGAAACAGGTTCCGCCTTCAGGCGCACGAAGCAGTCTGGGTAAGACTTAAAGCTGGGCCAAAACTCAATTTTCTCTGAGATGAAAATCTTCCCATGTATTCCGCATGCCTCCAAGGGTTCACGTCAGAGCAAGGAGGAAGATCTTTCACGTTGAGTCTCCTCTGAGAACCACAGGACGCGGCGAGATGGTCCATTCTTCTCCTCAATTCAGCGTCCCTTTCTTCGTTCTGCTTACGAAGACTTTCCATCATAGTCATGAGACTAGCCAAAGCTTTCCCCATGTCATCCAATGGAGGAGCAGAAGACGTAGAGGGTACAGGTTCTGGGGCCGGAACCGACGAAACGGACTCTGATTCGACGTCGTCCTCTTCAGTCTCAGGAGCCAGGGTAGACTCCTCTTCTAGACCTCCCGCTAGGTCTTTTTTGGTGTCCTCGGACACCTCCGACATCCTCTCATCACGTCAGAGACATTCGCATCTACGGATATCTGGACGCAAGGGATGTCAGGATGAGGATGGGGTATAACAGCATCCACAGACGCCATAGGGAACAGACAGGCACGCATCCGTTCATTCAGAAGGTAAGGCCCCGTGGCATTCTTCTGTAAGCCATGAACCCATCTGCACAGCTTACTCCGTGCTGCGTCCCTTGACTCCGCTGTCTTGGGGTCATCAAAAGCCTCAGTAACCAAGGCCTTGCACACATTGCAGTCGTGGGGGTCCCAGTACTTAAGAGATCCCTTGAAAGATGGAGCAAAGAGAGTGAGCTCTGCACTCTACATGGCCACAGAAGTCCTTACTCCTCACATTGCAAAAGAATCTCTGGCACTTGGGATAGTCCTCCTGTAAAGAGAGGAAAACTAAATGAGTATGCGGTAGTTCATCTCACCTGATAAACTATATAGATATTGTTATTAATATTTTTGCATATTTATTGCATATAGATTAGGATAGATTAGCTAGAAAAGAAATAGGAAAGACACATACTTGTGTTTCCCGTCCAGACAATTGCTGCGACCTCCCCCAAAATTAAAACCTAGAATTTTCCTATTCAGGAAACCCAATGGAAAAAGTCTAACCTGTAAGGATAGGTAAGTGTAACTTGACACTGGTTTTTTCAAAGGTTTTAATAATGAAGGTAAATTGTAACTGATCATCTATGAGTATGTGGAAAGAAATTTTTTCTTTCCATATATAATGGGTCTTAACAATAGACTGTGCATGGATACACAGGGGTATGTTGGAAAATAACTACTGTATAATATATACTATAGTTTCCTGTCTGCAGTATGATCTATACTGCAAATATACTGGCTACTGTATAAGCATATACTGCAGTTTTAGTCGGCATGTTGCCGGCTATGCTAGCACCTGGCAGCACAGTCCAGCCGGCGCCTTGCCGGCTGGGGTAGTGTCGGTGCACCACTCCTGCCGGTGTCTTGCCGGCTGGAGTAGTGGCCGGCAGTGTCAACCTGGCCAGCGTCTGCCGGCAGTGTCAACCTGGCCAGCGTCTGCCGGCAAGGTTAGTCCCGCCGGGTAGTGTCGGCGCACCGGTCCAGCTGGCGTCTTGCCGGCTGGGTTAGTGGCCAGCACCTGTCGGATAGGTTAGTACCCGGCGGCACTTACCGAGAGAGAGAGAGAAAGCAAGGGTTGAAGGGTAGCTTATTAAATGTATATTGACAGTAATAAGGGTGTTAGTACTCAGTCTTACTGCTTTCCTCCAGAATGAGGGTTCAAATGGAAGGGGAGAATGTATCATTCAGGCTTCCAACCAAACACAAACCATTGCCGGTCTCTGTCGGCCACTGGTATGAGGTTGGCAGTCCAAGAGAGGACTGAAGAACACTCTACAGTATAGGGGTCTCCCGCCGGCAGCTGGCCCAGCCGGCACAGCTTTCCCAGAGCCTTACATCCATAAGGGAATGCTGAGCGACTAAGCCACTACATGTAGGAGCCCCGGCCGGCCCCACAACCTGCCGGCAAGCGGAGAGATTGTAGGATGACGGCCAAAGGGTTGCGATGGCTAGGCCATCACTAAAGGACAGAGCAGGGAGGGAAAAGGGTCCTGTATGAGGTGTGGAAGGAGCCGGCAGGGTTGCCGGTCCTACCACACCCCTAAGAAACAGTATCGGCGCCATCCTAGGTGGCAGGAGAATATCTATTCTCCAGCCTAGGGTCTGCCAATACAGTTAAGGGGACGACGGCAAACTTGCCGCCTCCTCTCAACAGGGGAGAAAGAGAGTTCCAGTGCCGGCGCCATCCTAGGCGGCAGAAGAATGTCTATTCTTCAGCCCAGGGTCTGCGAGCACAGAACTAGTCTACTAGACCGCAGGGAGAAGGTGGCGGCATCATACAACCACTTCAAGTGCGGCCTAGGGAGGTCTAGCCTCCTATGCCGGCAGCCTAGTCCAGCAGGGGAATGACTATTCACCCTGCCGTCCGGCCACCGGCACAAGACCATATACAGTACTCTGAGGTTCTGACCGAAACCCAAAGCCTGGCATCTGCCGGCCAAGGGAAGAGACGGAACACCCTAGCCTAGTCATGTCTGAGTGTCTACTCAAGGCAAGACCAAATAGGGTTGTAGCCTTGGGCTACGCTCAGAGGGAAGGAGGGATTACCCTTGAATCTCCATAGGAGACGAGTATCGTTTTATGTAATAATTCTAGGAGATATCTATCTCCGCCTGAATTGATAAAACGACACACGAGGGTAACCGGGGAACATGTATGAAAGTATACTAAAGCCACTAGGGTAGTAGCCTAGCGGCGGGTGAGAATCGACTACCTTAATCGCCGAAACTCTCTCGTATATGATCTCAGAAGAGGAATATATATATGCAATCAATGTATCTTACACGTATAAATTGCCTAAATAGCTTCATTTAATTGTCATTACACTAGGAAAGTCTAATATATCATGCATGAAAGTTAACTCAAACGCATAGGCTAGGAAGCCTAGCGCAAGCAAGGTTCGGTTACCTAAATCGCCGAAACTATCAAGAATACAATCGGCATAATATAATTAATTCTTAGCAATGAAGACTGAATAGCTCCAAGATATTCATGCTATTAAAACCGGGAAAGTCGTTCCGGCTAACTAAATAACTCATGCGTAATGAGCTCTTTCACTTGAATTAACCTAATTTCACTGTGAGGCAAGAGCTAAAATTTATACGATGTAAAGATCGAATACTCAACTTTCCAGAGGCAGAAGAGGCTGGAGATTGCATGATAAATCCTAAAAGTAGAGTGTACAGGAAAGAGAGACAGGGAAAATCACCGAGCTGTAGCGCTACACTTATAGGAATAAAACATGGCGGCGACATACAGAGCCATCTGGATACTCAAGTAGTTACGGGGGAAGGGTAACCTTGATACCGGCTCCCCTTCAAAATTTTGCCACTTTCCCCCTCGAAGCGAAAACGCTATTCGGGGGGAAGATTGCTATGTGTCGTATCAAGATATACTTCCCCTGATTTATGCGATATCCTTAAGAGAAATTTTGAGGATATTCGTGGCTGGAGTTAGAATTCTGGAGACCCAAAGGTAAATTATCTGGGAATATCACTGTACTCAAATATACCCTAGGAATCTACTTATAGGAACCTTTCATCAGGACGACATGGCCTGAGCCCAAAACACAGCAAGAAAGTCTACCAAACGGTGTCTTCTCCTACTATCGCATTCAAAGGGAATCACCAAGAGTTTTACAATCCTCAAATGTTGCGAGCAATTTTGCCACAGGGGACATGCCTATAGGCAAGAAGTGTTCAAGTAAATTTTCTTTATAATCAACTCCCTGTTGTCAGGTGAGGTGGCTTTTCCACTAGCCTTCAAGTTGACCACTATCCCTCAATCCAGATTAATATGTAAATTACCATGATTCATTGGAATAGATAAATTTTTCATTTTAAATACTGCCATTTCAAGTTATATATAGTATTTACATGTGCACCTCCCCAAAATATAGTGGGCACATAATTAAAGATAAGACTTGACTGATAAATAGATGCAATTGGCAGTGGTAGATGCAAGCACTCTGGTGGCTAGTTTGAAATCCAGCACTTTTTTTCTAGCTTGCAACCAAATTAATATAGCACAAGATTATTAGGTAAATATTGAAATAGTAATTTTGATTACAGAAAAATTGCTTATTATCAATACTATTCGAGTTGGTATCATTGTTTGTAGAATAGGCTTGATATGTAATTTGGAGGCTTAATGAATCTTGTTATTACAGGCTTGCCCAGTTCTATTATGCCACTTCGGAGCTTGTCCAAAAGGCCATCAACACAGCCATAGCAGAGAGAGAGAAGTGGGAACGAGTCCCCCTTAATGAAAAATTCGACATGTGGTTAAAGGTCATTATCACCCTACAGATGTGTTTTTAAGAGTCCAACATATAATCAGACTTACTCAGAGTATAGAAAGTTTTCATTACATTAACTGAAACCTGACATCAGGTAGTTTTCTCAACATTTGATAATGCATTTTACTACAACTGGTGACCACATCATGTAGTGAAAGAAATTTTGGTAAAAGTCAATATAACAATTATACTTTTTGGTTTTCTGGTCATAGTAATGAAAATATTGATAGTAGTGTACACATACACCTGTCACTAAGATGTTCAATCCTCTAATATGTTGCTCTGCTCTCCAAACTTCATTGAGTTATTTTAATAATTTCTAAGAATCTTGCCTCTGAATAGAACAAATTATTGAGTTAAAGTGCTTACTTAACCCCCTCTAGAGGAAACAACTAAGAAAACTCCCCCTCCAGCCTTCAAAATAGCTGCCAAAACCCTCCTCATCTGCTAATAATAAAAGGAAAAGATACTACTCAATATTTGTTTAACATCTATGCATAATATCTCTGTTGTTTGTCTATGGCAAATAATTTTCCAAGATAATGCTTTAAATGTAAAGTAAAGTTTAACTGAGATGTAGTTGATGTTCCCTCTCTGTGTTGTCGAGACTTTGTTTGTAGCTTGACTGATAATGATAGTGAAGCTGCACAGCAATACACCAAAGAGCACTGCACTGCTCTCATGGTACTTCACGTGTATGTAGGTTGTGACTCAACCAGTGCTTTCAGAGGTTTGGAAAAGGTGAAAATGGATGAGTTCACATGTGCTCTGCATGGAAGACTATGTAGGCTACACGTTGTGTAGATGAATTGCGCTTCTTGAAGAAGAGCGAACTGTGTGACAAGGATAGTGCCACGGCTATCAAAACCTCACGCAACATAGATATGGCCACACTGCCGCCATGTCAAAAAGCTTTTGAAAAACACATCAGGCAAGTGAATTATCAAGTTGGGATCTGGAAGAGATCACATTTTGCAAAGTCTGATATTCCTCATGGACAATAATAGATGGAAATCTTTAGCTCTTATGGTATGATGGAGATAGGCTTCCAAAACAGCTCACATATATCTTTTGATTTTTCTTCTGGAGAGGATGACGAGTTTGCTGCAATCACAGGGGAACAGAGTGACTATAGTTCAGATAGTGACAGAGACTTATAGTTCTTACTGATGTTTATTTTTGGATGTCACTTATATGGTGGTTTTTCCCGCAAATTATTTTAGTATCTGTGCTAATGTTTCACAAAATTTTAGAATTATTTACCTTAGTCAATGGTTCAGATTGCCTTTGTCAATGTTCGTTTCTTAATGTTTTGGGGAATTTGATAATGCTACACCCAATGGGTAGGTAAGCTGTTAGTCAGAATATACCCATGTTTTTGGCACCAAATTAAAGCTGTTTAAATGTGCAATGATATTAAATGCTTAAATAAAAGTTATCTGCATAATATTTGTGAACAATATGAATACAGTGCACAGAAAATGTTTGTTGGTAACTGTTCATAGGAAATGTTAAGGTACAGCACTCACTTTGAACTGTTTATAAAACTTTTATTTTTCTTCTAGAAATCTGTGATTGATATGCGTTGAAAGAGAATATCCAGAGCGTTCATTCAGTATATTTCAAGATATATTAAAACTTTTTGTATTGACATATGCTATGAAAAATGAACATCCATGTTTTCAAAACAACACCGATCCGTAAAATTGGCCTTCTAGGATACCGTCAGTTTTTAGGCCATAACATGGATTGTATCCCTAAATTTTCAATGTTAACATTGATATTTGGGTTCAGTAGATCTTGACCTTTCAGTAAAACCTAATTTGGTTAAGTTTGGTGGGGGGATGCATGGTATCCCCATCTGGCTCAAAGCCTATTCTAATGAATCAGTTGAGCTAGCATATATCGAAGTCCAAAAATATTTGTTTTGGTTCTATCAAATTGTTCACCTTATAGTGAGGTGGTTCTTTGTATTCTCCATATTTATTTTCTTAGGCATTGGTTTAAATAAAATAGTGATTTGAGTTAATTTATGAGATGTAGAATTTGGATTAAGTTGCTTGTGCACATCACCACTAAGCAAGTGTTATTCAGCTTGTTCTATTCAAAGGTTAAGTTCATGGAAGTAAATATAGCTTTTATACTGAAATCTATTATATCCATACTCACCTTTAAATAGAACTAGTTTCCCACCCTCTTCCCCACTTTTGATGATATACTTACCTCCAGTGTTTGAGTCAACTTGAATCTTAGGAGTTCTTTACATTTTTCCTTTGGCTAACCATCTGCCTCTTTTCAGCAGATGAGAGAATTTCAGTGACCATTGGAGGAGATAGGGTGCAAAAACTCAGAGGGGGATTTTTCTTTTGTTTTATGTAGAGGTTGTCAAATTATCACTTCATCATTAACTTGTTCTAATTAGTGGTAAGTGTGGTAATAGCAAATTTCACTTTGGAAATCAAGTTAATTCTTATCAAAGTTTTTTGCTATGAAATTTATAGATACATATCTTCCACTTACAGAAGATTTCAACCAGCCTTCTTTATGCATGATGAGATCCTTGGTAATCAGATTGTTGTTTTATATGTTTAGATATGTACCAGTAGACTATTACAACTAAAGTTTATGGTGGTGAAGGTAAGGGCTCTCAGCCTTTTCCTGAATTCTGTGAAATACCTGTATACTATGATTTTAAAGCTCTCCCATTTTCCTCCTGATTCTAGAGGGAGTTTTCCCAATAAAGAGAAAGGGATTTTTTCAACTCGTTAACAATTTACTCCAATGAAGTAACCTCATTGTCTCTTTAAAGGCCTTATTGATACTTATGGTATGAATACAAAATGCACTGTTATACTCAAGTTTTCAGTCATCCTCATCAAAATTACCAGTACAGGTATGTTGAGAGCCACTAACTTGACATTGTAAATCCTTAGACTTTAGATATTACTCCTAAGGTGATTGTGTAACTTTGAAATTATTTTATTGCTTAATAACAAATCCATAACTTGTAGAATCATTTCATTTGTTACAAAATTTTCTTAAGACAATATCTTCAAAAAAAGAAGAATGATGTCTGTCTCCAACCAGTGAGTAGTGTGCCTGCACCATAAGGTCCGGTTAGATTGTGTTATCCAGTTATTTTCACTCATTTCTATGTCCTTTTCTTCTCTCTTATGACCAATCTTCATCACCCTAGTATCTGTATTTAATAAGCTTACTTAAGTGCCAACTGATAGCATTTCCCTTTGATCGGTAACACAGAGAAATGTAGATACGAAAATATCTTCCGTAGGATATTACCCTTGGGCGGTTTTTCTTATATTTATGATTAGATGTAGGACTACCATTGCTTTTATTAAGTAGGTTTTCTTATGTATTGAGTAGGTAATGAAAAGAATTAAGGTATTTATCCTGTTTATTTGTTTGTTAGAAGCTATTCAGCTTTTTCCTAACTTTTAGACCTTACAAGATTTTATATATGCACAGCATGTTAGTCGGTTATTTGATTAGACAAAATTACTTGATGGTGATGTTTCAGCAACCCTTAACTTATCAAACTTTTGTAATTATAATCTTCATTATTATGAATATTTATTTCCATGAATCATACCTTCAAAAAGAAACGGTTATTGATAACCTCTGTATAAGGAATAATTACAAAAGGTTCTGTTACTGACATCTCTTATCTTCATTGCTTGGGACTACTAACTGTCACTAACCTGCCTTGTACCAAGAAGCAAGTGAAAACAGGAGTATTTCAAGAGTAAACCAACAAAATAAATAAAGATTTCTTGCATTGTGCCCAACTAAGAAGTTCCTCTTGTGATTTAATTGTCTTTATTTTTCATGTCTATATTTAAAGGTTGGTTTTGTGTATACAGTAGGTCCTTGCAATACAGTGGAGTTGTGTTCCTACAATATGTGACTAGAGTTTTGATGTAAGTTGGAACACACCTAATTACAGTACTGTATGTAAGCACTGACGTCACTCATCTATGCTAATGCACTAATAAAAACATAATCTAGGGCATATAGCCACATTTTATGACATTGAAGCCTAACGAACTGAAAAATATGGAAGGCAGTTATAAGTTGATGAGATAAATATAAAAAAAAAAAATACACTATCTTTATGGGAGGTGCATTTTATCCACAAAATGTTATAAGTCAAAACTGTTATAACCCAATGATTTACTGTGTTCCATTTTTATTATGCTGAGGTATTGTCTTGAATGGAGACGAATAATTTATATTTAAACACAGTTGGTCCCCTCTTGTGTGTTTGTTGCCATAGCTCCGCTTGTTCTTTAACCCTTCGTTGCCCTCAATGTGTAGATCTTAATTGCAATAGTATGAGTGGATATCTTGAATTAGCTAAGGCTATGTTAAAAGAAAATGATGCTAAGCACAAGCAAAGAACTTTGAGTTGGTCCAGCAAATCTGATAAAATGTTTTTGGTGAAGTCATCTTAGAGTGTTTGTGAAGCGTTGACCAGTGTAGTTGCTGAAGGCATGCTAGATAATGATGTAAGTTTAGATTTTTCTAATAGAATAGACATTCAAGTCAATTTGGTTCAGTTTTAGAATTGATTATTTATTTCTCACAGTCTGCAGTTGTTACCCATGTTTCTGATGAGTCAAATATTTTGTCACTAGATTCTGATGAAGGTGCTAGCCTAACTTCACCTTTTACTTTAAATATTAGGTTTTCAATATTAATCTTACCCGATGATCATGTAGCTGTCAACTCCGTTGCCCGACAGAAATCCACGGACGGGATACGCCAGCGATCGCTATACAAGAGGGGGGTGTACTCACCAGCGCCATCTGTGGTCAGGTACTCCAGTACTTCTTGTCAACACCACCTCAATTTTTCCTCTGTCGTGCCGCCGGCAAGACCTACATGGATACGCTGTTGATTTTGGAGTCTTTGTTCACGGTTTTGGTGAAGTATTTGCTCTAAAATTTAGCCTTCGCTGTACAGGAAGCTTTTCCCTTAGCTTAGATAGCTTTTGGAATTAAATTGATTTATTGGTTAACGATCTTTGCTTTACTTTGGAATTCCCCCTTGACTGTTCTCTAAATTCAAGATGTCCGACCACTCTCAAGCTCCTAAAATTAGGCGATGTAGTGTTAGGACTTGTAATAGGCGTCTTCCGAAGGCCTCTGTTGATCCTCACACCGTTTGTTCCGACTGTAGGGGAAAATCCTGTCAGTTGGAAGATCGATGTGGGGAATGTGCTGGGCTTTCGGAATTCGATTTTAATGAATTCCTCAAGTATACGACTAGGTTAGAGAGGGAGAGAGTTAGGAGGAGTTCTTCTCGCTCTTTGGTTTATTCCTCCCCCCATGACCCTCAACCTTTTCCTTCCCCTGTGGTGGTGACCCCCGAACCTGCTACGAGTGCTCAGCCTGATATGACGGATATGTTGCGTGCCATTCAGGCTCTTGGTGATAAGGTGGAGTCTTTAGTTAGTGACCACAATCTTCTCTTGGCAGATGTCAAGGAACTTAAAGTGAAAAGTGCAGTGGGAAGTGTTAGTGCCAGTGCTGTGCCTAGTGTCAGTGTCAGTGTTGCGCATGAGGATACTTCTGTGCGTGCCAGTCGTCCTCCCAGTCCGGGACCTCTTGCAAGCTCCCAAGCCCAGGGGAGAAGCAAAGTCGAAGGGCAAAAGGGTTCGGCAGGCCTTGATCGGCGCACAGTTGTATCCTCAGTGGTTGCGGGCATATCTGATAGAGATCGTCACTTCCACTCCCAGACGATTGAGCCCTTAAATTCCTCGTCTGCGGAAGAAGTTTCCAGGAGGAAACGGTGGACCCAGGTCTCTCGACCTCTCAAACGTAAGGTCCCGTCCGAGCTAGTCCAACGGCCCAGGTGTAGCCACTGGGCCAGTTCGGACTCGCCGCAGTCATCTGATGACTGCACACCTCCTAAGAGAGGTAAAGCGGTGCCTCAACAGGCCTCTGCTCCAACTTCTGTGGACCCCAAGTTGTCTATGCTGCAGACTATGCAGTCTCAGCTTGCGGCTTTGATGCAGGAGTATCAGGCAGAGAAGGTTAGCACACCTCCTCCTGCGAGCGCTCCTCCACCTCTGCGCAGTCCTCCCTGCCAGACGTATGTTCTTGAGGCTCCTCCTGCTTCCATGCGTGAGCTGCCGCATTGGGAGTTGCCAGGTACCAGCGCTATGCAGCAACCTCCTCTACCCTTGAGGCAGGAACCTCTTGCTATGCGGCAACCTCCTCAACCCTTGAGGCAGGAGCCTCATGCTATGCGGCAACCTCCTCTACCCATGAGGCAGGAGCCTCATGCTATGCGGCAACCTCCTCTACCCATGAGGCAGGAGCCTCATGCTATGCGGCAACCTCCTCTACCCATGAGGCAGCAGCCTCATGCTATGCGGCAACCTCCTCAACCCTTGAGGCAGGAGCCTCACTCTGCGCAGCAACCTCCTCAACCCTTGAGGCAGGCGCAACCCTTGAGGCAGGAGCCTCATGCTATGAGGCAGCCTCCTCAACGCATGCAGCACGAGCCTCTTACCATTCAGCAGCCGCATTCTTCGCAGCATGAGCCTCTTCCCATACAGCATGAGCCGCATACCATGCAGCATGAGCCTCATGCCTTACAGCATTCGCTTCTGACCACGCTTGCTCCTCAGACCACCGCAGAACCTCCCTCACCCCAGCCTCATGACTTTGTCATTGCCAGCCCTCAGTCTCTTCAGCAGAGGCATGATGATGGATCCGCAAGTGCGCATGCACCCGTTCTGCAGGATTCAGCCATTCAGCATACCGCTCTACCGTTACCTCTTGCTACTCAACTCTCAGGCGATGAGGTTTCTGAGGATGAAGCTGCTCACCTGGATGATCCTACTTCTGATGTGGAGGGACACAAGTCTTCGCCGCCTTCCTTAGACTTTCGTAAGGTCCTGGCTCTGTTCAGAGAGTTATACCCTGAACACTTCGTATCTGCAACCCCTCGTTCTCCTCCATCCGAGTTTTCTCTAGGCATGCAGCCTATTACGTCTGCCTACACCAAGCTTGTCCTCGCCAGATCATCAAGGAGAGCTTTGAGGATTTTAGGGGATTGGTTGCAGTCCAAGCAGCAACTGGGAAGGACCTCTTTTGTGTTTCCTCCTCCTAAGCTGGCTTCTAAGTCGGGCGTCTGGTATGCCACGGGAGAGGAACCTGGCTTGGGGGTTCCTGCCTCTGCCCAGGCCGACTTCTCAAGTTTGGTTGACTCTCCCCGCAGGTCGGCTATGAGACGCTCGAAGGTCTGCTGGACTTTTTCTGATCTGGACCACTTGATGAAGGGAGTCTTTCGCGCCTTCGAAATTTTTAACTTCCTCGATTGGTGCCTGGGGGCCTTAAGCAGGAAGACTGCCCCTTCTGACAAAGACTCGGCCATGCTGATCATGTCCTGTATGGACAAAGCAATTCGCGATGGTTCTGGCGAACTTGCGTCTGTTTTTGTCTCAGGAGTCCTCAAGAAAAGGGAACTTCTATGCTCCTTCTTATCGACTGGTATCACCCCTTGCCAGAGGTCACAGTTGCTGTTTGCTCCTCTCTCCAAGTTCCTGTTTCCGGAGGAGTTAATCAAGGAGATGGCTGCGGCTCTTATCCAGAAAGATACGCATGACCTCATGGCCTCTTCAGCACGTAAGGCTAAAACCTTACCTTCCGTGCCGAGATCTTACCGCACCCCTGTGGCTGATACACCTGCTACCAGATTCATTCCGCCCTTTCGTGGCAGAGCCCCCAGTAGAGGAAGTACCCGTGCAGACAGTCACCGGGGCAAGTCCAAGAAAGGTGCCAAGTCCACGAAAAGCAAGCTTTGACTTCCTTCCTCTCCAGACAGCTGTAGGAGCCAGACTCAAGACCTTCTGGCAAGCCTGGGAGAGCAGAGGTGCAGACGCTCAGTCTGTCAAGTGGCTAAGGGAGGGTTACGGAATTCCGTTCTGCCGCAATCCCCCTCTGACCACATCTCCCATCAACCTCTCTCCCAACTACAAGGAGAAGGACAAGAGGCTAGCGTTACATCAAGAGGTGTCGCTCCTGTTACAGAAGGAGGCAGTGGTGATAGTCCGGGACCATCAATCCCCGGGCTTTTACAACCGTCTCTTCCTGGTGGCCAAGAAGACAGGAGGTTGGAGACCGGTGCTGGACGTCAGTGCGCTCAATGCTTATGTCACCAAGCAGACGTTCACAATGGAGACGACGAAGTCGGTCCTAGCAGCGGTCAGGCAGGAGGACTGGATGGTCTCGTTAGATCTGAAAGACGCCTACTTTCACGTTCCCATCCATCCAGACTCCCAACCTTTTCTGAGATTCGTCTTTGGAGAGGTTGTGTACCAGTTCCAAGCCCTGTGCTTTGGCCTGACCACGGCACCTCTTGTGTTTACGCGACTGATGAGGAATATTGCGAAATTCCTTCACTTGGCAGACATCAGAGCCTCCCTTTATTTAGACGACTGGCTTTTAAGAGCTCCCACAAGTCGTCGCTGTCTGGAGAGTCTCAGATGGACTTTGGATTTGACCAAGGAACTGGGCCTCTTGGTCAACTTAGAGAAGTCCCAGCTCGTTCCTTCCCAAACCATCGTTTACCTGGGGATGGAGATTCAGAGTCGAGCTTTTCGGGCTTTTCCGTCGGCCCCAAGAATCAACCAAGCCCTGGAGTGCATCCTGAGCATGCTGAGGAGGAACCGATGCTCGGTGAGGCAGTGGATGAGTCTAACAGGGACTCTTTCATCGCTAGCCCTGTTCATCGAGTTAGGGAGACTCCACCTCCGCCCCCTTCAGTACCATCTGGCAGCTCACTGGAACAAGGATATGACGCTCGAGACGGTCTCTATTCCTGTTTCCAAAGAGATGAGGGCTACTCTAACGTGGTGGAAGAACAGCATTCTTCTCAAGGAGGGTCTCTCGTTAGCTGTTCAGACCCCCGACCTTCATCTCTACTCGGACGCATCAGACTCGGGCTGGGGCGCGACATTGGACGGACAGGAATGCTCGGGGACATGGAACAAGGAACAGGAAACGCTTCACATCAATTGCAAGGAGTTGTTGGCAGTTCATCTGGCCTTAATGAACTTCAAGTCCCTCCTGCTAAACAAGGTGGTGGAGGTGAACTCCGACAACACCACAGCCTTGGCGTACATCTCCAAGCAGGGAGGGACTCATTCGAGGAAGCTGTTCGAGATCGCAAGGGACCTCCTCATTTGGTCAAAAAGTCGAAAGCTCACGCTGGTAACGAGGTTCATTCAGGGCGATATGAATGTTACGGCAGATCGCCTCAGCCGGAAGGGTCAAGTCATCCCCACAGAGTGGACCCTTCACAAGAACGTGTGCAACAGACTTTGGACCCTGTGGGGTCAGCCAACTATAGATCTGTTCGCTACCTCGATGACCAAGAGGCTCCCATTGTACTGTTCCCCGATTCCAGACCCGGCAGCAGTTCACGTGGATGCCTTTCTGCTGGACTGGTCCCACCTCGACCTGTATGCATTCCCGCCGTTCAAGATCATCAACAGGGTTCTTCAGAAGTTCGTCTCTCACGAAGGGACACGGCTGACGTTGGTTGCTCCCCTTTGGCCTGCAAGAGAATGGTTCACAGAGGTACTGCAATGGCTGGTCGACGTTCCCAGGACTCTCCCTCTAAGAGTGGACCTTCTGCGTCAACCTCACGTAAAGAAGGTACACCCAAGCCTCCACGCTCTTCGTCTGACTGCCTTCAGACTATCGAAAGACTCTCAAGAGCTAGAGGCTTTTCGAAGGAGGCAGCCAGAGCGATTGCCAGAGCAAGGAGGATATCCACTCGCAGAGTCTATCAATCTAAGTGGGAAGTCTTCCGAAGCTGGTGCAGAGCCAATGCAGTTTCCTCTACCAGTACCACTGTAACCCAAGTTGCTGACTTCCTGTTGCATCTTAGGAATGTTAGATCTCTATCAGCTCCTACGATCAAGGGGTACAGAAGTATGTTGGCAGCGGTTTTCCGCCACAGAGGCTTGGATCTTTCCACCAACAAAGATCTGCAGGACATCCTTAGGTCTTTTGAGACCTCTAAAGAACGTCGGTTGTCCACTCCAGGCTGGAATCTAGACGTAGTCCTAAGGTTCCTTATGTCATCAAGATTTGAACCTCTCCAGTCAGCCTCTTTCAAAGACCTCACTCTAAAAACTCTTTTCCTCGTCTGCCTTGCAACAGCCAAAAGAGTAAGTGAGATTCACGCCTTCAGCAGGAACATAGGTTTCACATCTGAAACGGCTACATGTTCCTTACAGCTCGGTTTTTTGGCTAAAAACGAGCTTCCTTCACGTCCTTGGCCTAAATCGTTCGAAATACCTAGCCTTTCCAACATGGTGGGTAACGAACGGGAGAGAGTACTTTGCCCTGTCAGAGCTCTTAAGTACTATCTTAAAAGGTCAAAACCCTTGCGAGGACAATCGGAGGCCTTATGGTGTGCTATTAAGAAACCTTCACTGCCTATGTCTAAGAACGCAGTTTCTTACTACATAAGGTTTCTGATTAGAGAAGCTCATTCTCATATGAAGGAAGAAGACCTTGCTTTGCTGAAGGTAAGGACACATGAAGTGAGAGCTGTGGCTACTTCAGTGGCCTTCAAACAGAACCGTTCTCTGCAGAGTGTTATGGATGCAACCTATTGGAGGAGCAAGTCAGTGTTTGCATCATTCTATCTCAAAGATGTCCAGTCTCTTTACGAGAACTGCTACACCCTGGGACCATTCGTAGCAGCGAGTGCAGTAGTAGGTGAGGGCTCAGCCACTACATTCCCATAATCCCATAACCTTTTTAACCTTTCTCTTGAATGCTTTTATTGTTGTTTTGGGTTGTACGGTAGGCTAAGAAGCCTTCCGCATCCTAGTTGATTTGGCGGGTGGTCAATTCTTTCTTGAGAAGCGCCTAGGTTAGAGGTTGTGATGAGGTCCTTTAGTATGGGTTGCAGCCCTTTATACTTCAGCACCTAAGAGTCGTTCAGCCTCCTAAGAGGACCGCTGCGCTCAGTAAGGAAGACGTACTTATTAAAGGCAGAGTAATGGTTCAAGTCGACTTCCTTACCAGGTACTTATCGTTTTATTTGTTATTTTGAATAACTGATAAAAATGAAATACGGGATACTTAGCTTCTTGATTAACATGTATACTGGTTTTCACCCACCTCCCTGGGTGTGAATCAGCTACATGATCATCGGGTAAGATTAATATTGAAAAATGTTATTTTCATTAGTAAAATAAATTTTTGAATATACTTACCCGATGATCATGATTTAATTGACCCACCCTTCCTCCCCATAGAGAACCAGTGGACCGAGGGAAAAATTGAGGTGGTGTTGACAAGAAGTACTGGAGTACCTGACCACAGATGGCGCTGGTGAGTACACCCCCCTCTTGTATAGCGATCGCTGGCGTATCCCGTCCGTGGATTTCTGTCGGGCAACGGAGTTGACAGCTACATGATCATCGGGTAAGTATATTCAAAAATTTATTTTACTAATGAAAATAACATATTTCTTTTTGTTTTATCATTTGATGATGGAATTTATGATGTTAAAAATTTGAATTCTGGTACAAATGTAAATTCCATTAAACAAGATCCCCCTTTTCTTCCCCCTCTCCCTTTGTCTCAAGATAAAGTTACAGTCAGTGCTGAGACATGTATTGCTATATCCAATCATTAGCAGTTTTGGTACTCCCATTGTTATATAATGGGTGAGACAATGAGATGCATTTTCTGTTCTCTTACTGACTAGTAGTGTGTTCATAACAAATCAGTTTTTAGTACAAGCATTCACATGAATAAAGGAGTCTGTTGTGATAAGGATCAAGGATTCATTCACTTGGATCATCACATATACTGTATATCGGTATATCTGAAACACATAAACACATTAATGTACAACAAAATCGCACCAATAGTCTTTATAATTTCATTCTCTTCTTTCTAAAATGCACTACCCTTATAAGTCTAATTTAATAAGCGGAAGAATAGTATTAATGAACCTTCTCAGCACAGTAGGGTTATCCCCAGACTTAATTTTTTGTGTAGTCAATGAATTTATCTCTGGAGAAAAGTCCTCCCCCTATAAACCAACATCGGCAGAACATTTTTTTTTTTGGAGAACTTCAACATTTCCCTCTGATTCCTGAAATTGAATTTGGTTTTGACCTATTGCAGGGTCCCTATTGGGGCCAAATGTCTAACAGATACCGTAGTTTCACGGCAATTAGGGTAGCATACGTGTGAATAGTGGGGACCATTATGGAGATGTTGAACTTCATCTACAAGGAAATCTGTTTTATATATACATATGAAATGCTTCGGCAGCACTGGTCCAAGGTTACATAGTCATGTTGGCACTGAGGTTAAAGTGGAAGATGGGAAAGAATACCGGGTAGTTAGTAGTCTTTCATGAAGTGTAAACAGCAGTGAAGAAAATATTATAGAGCTTTCTACAAAACAGTGTGCCAGTATTTATTTGATATATTTTGTGGCTTCTGTGCTGTTATTAAAACCTTTTAAATGGTACTTTTGAACCTTTTTGTTTGATCATTGCCTTGAGGATCAAAGAACATGGTTCTACTGCAAGCAATCCCCTACTTGCAAGGAATTCTTGCAACTTTTACTCTTGTAGAAGGATCCCTGGTCTAAGTGAATGGAGGATAGCATTAAGAAATAGAAAATAAATTACAGAGATAATTGATAACTGTGGAAGCTATCAAGGTTGCACAAGGAAACACAAAGGGAAATGTTTAATACGCAATCACAATGTGAAGAATATATGAACTCTTATTTCTACAAAGAAGGGGCCCTGTTCAGTCTATGGTGAGGCACTCATATGGCTGGATAGCTTTTATGAGGCAACTATTATATGGCAGGTGAAACTTGGGCTTACATTCGGCACAACTTATAATAATCAAATTTCAAAATAAATTTAAGATCAGAAAGAAATCCTCAGCCGTCAGTGTGGGTTATTATGACAGCAAGAAGAGACAAATCTAATGACTTAGAATTTAATACTATATTAGAAAACAAAATAGGTATTATAGAACCTGGAGACCTTTCTAGATTTGGGAAGAAATCCATATTTCATGCAAAATCTAAAACTCAGTCTTATATGCTAAATTATATATAAATAAAAAAGATAATGAATTTTAGCTATGGAAGAGGAGTGATTTTCATTAGGGTACTTTATGAGGACATGTAACCTAAAGAAATATGGAAGGCTCAGAAAATTCCTAGAACTAATGATTATTTTCAATTTTGAAGACTCCTGTTTGCCATTACAAAATTGCTTCAGATTTGAACATCTTTCTTGGATACGTAAAAAGAGAGGTGTGTCGCTAAGTGCTTTGACTGTAACCTGGATCATAAACCAATTAGTAAGAAATGTCTTCAATATTAAATAGAAGAAGCAGCTGTTCAGAAGACAGATGCAGAGGATGTCCGTGTGGCATGTGTAAGGATACTTTTAAGCAAGACAGTTTCACCAAGGTCTTAAAATCTAAAGATGTTGGAAAATCAGAGGGATATGTAACATCACCGCTAGACTAGGTAATGGAAAGCTTTTACTTTCTAAATTACCTTTTGAGACATACCCTGCTTCATGATTTAGAATCATGGCATCTCATCAAAGAGGCACCGCCTCCTTTGTCTGAATCTTCCACACCTCTGATGTACAACCCAATGTTGTCATCTCAAGCAATATCATTGCCAGATTAAGGGGAAGATTCTTGTGCTAGAGATCTATTAGAAGCACCTGTCACAAAGGAGGTTCATGATGCTAATAGCCCTCAGTCTTATAATTTAAAAAGAGGGAGACTGCCATTCCTCTCCCCTCCATTAGTGAATGTAAAACTAATTATTACAAAGCGGTATATTTCATTTTGAAATGAAAATGACGAATATTTTGAGATTTAAATATATTCAAGAGTAATGTTGAGGTTCACCATGCCCCTTAACTAAATCTATGAAAAATATTAACCAAGCTTAGCAAGACCTTTCACAAATGAATTATCTGAGAATCCTAGCAATTCAAAGAAGACTTCTGTTAAGAAGGATTTTTCCAAAAAAGTTAACTATTGTTTCCTCTTCTAAAGCTCCTAAGTCATGGCCTTTCTCTTATAGTTAACCGTTTACAAGAAACCATGCTAGATATTTTTACTATTCTGTACTGTATGCCCTAGATAATATGTCAGTTACAGATCATCTTTTAATCCTCAGGGAAGATGTCTTAGAGGAAGTGTTGTGAATATTCAACGCGACTTTCCCCCGTAACATTTAGATCGACATACTACTCTACAAGCATTAGCAGTCCAAATAGATCTAATTAGGAATTATACCAAATGTTCACTTTAATTTGCCCTTTGATAACATCGGCTCCTTTCATGATGTGGCTGAAATTATAAACCACTCCCCTTAACCATTTTTTCTTCTGGGAGATATGAACAGCAGACATCCATTATGGGGAGATGTCTTAGCAAACTCTAAACATGAGCTGCTTGTATTACTGATATAAAATTAAGATGTTGGGATTGTCATGCATTGAACTTTCAATAGCAAGCTCTGTTTAGCCGACATCAATGGCCCACCTAAATACAAATCACCTCATTGAGGGTTAGATAAAGTCCACTGATATAAATCTAAAGAACTATGTGAAATAGGAGGTATTGCAGAAGGATTTCAAAGGATTTATGAGGCCATTGATCTGTTCAATGAAACTTCACAGAACTGATCACTTTGAGGGAGTAGTTAATGACAAAATCTATTTCTATACACACCTGATGTTCATATTTTTTCTTCTCCAGAAGCTTGGTTTATTGACATTGACTACCAAAAAATTATGAACATTTTTCTTTGTTTTCTTTCCTTTCAAAAGATACATGCCCTCAATAAGGTAATGAAACAATCTAGTTGTTAATTGTAAGTAGAAAGCTAAGAGTTACCCATTTACATTTGGAGTCAAAATCATTCCTTATTTCTTGATGTCACAAGTCTGTGGAGAAGTTGGTATGCAGCACCTTGTGCAAGGTCTCCAGACTTGCTTGCTCAAGTATCTCCATCAAGTTCTTCAGACTCACCTGCAGGTTCTTTACTCACTCCAGTATCTTTAGCACCTTCTGCAGATTCTCCTTTCTCTCCATCTTCCTCATCCCATTAAAATCCCATTTCTCCACTACTTACAGTGCTGCTTCTCGTGTGTAAACCAGGTACTGGAGTAGATTGCTCTTTCCTGATAATGTGCTATTATTCATCCTGTTTTTTTAGCACTCGTTAT
>NC_090742.1:108453286-108472956 GCF_036898095.1 Palaemon carinicauda
GTCGGTTTTGAGTTTAGAACGGGACATCAGAGTATCAATCTGTGTTAGGCATCTTCCTGTCTTGGCAAAATGATTTCCCCTGTCAGGTTAAGCTGCTCTTACAGGAGGCTAGATCCAAGGGAAAGGGCCAAAAAGTATTGGACCAAAATAGCTCAAAGTGAATGTTTCTCTAAGGAAATAGAATTCCTGAAAAAAGAAGTAAAATCAGAAAAAAATTTTCCTTCTCTAGTCTCTAATTTAAATCTATTTGTAGATGAAGAGGACATATTAAGGTCTAGAGGAAGGATTGCTAAGTGCTTATATTTTGACTATAATTTTTACAATCCTGTGTTGCTTCCAAAAGTGCATAAATTGACATTAATAATTAATTATTGTCATGAAAAGGTGCAACATTTGGGTACTGGTACTACCTTAAATTTTTTTAGGGAACAAGGATTTTGGATCCCCAAAGGGTTAGTGGCAGTTAAGACTGAAATAAGGAATTGTAAAGTATGTCAAAAGTATAATGCTCTGGCTTATAAATATCCAAAAGTAGTTGACATGCCTAAGCATCATATGAATTTAGTAAAGCCCTTTGATCATGTAGGAATAGATTATACTGGATATTTCTGGGTTAAAGATGACATAAGTGGAGGAACAGTCAAAATGTTTGTTTTGGTATTCACTTGTTTGAATATAAGAGCAGAGCATTTTAAACTGTTACCAGATATGACGACAAGAAATTTTATTTTGGCTTTCCAGAGATTTTGTAATATGTACTCCATTCCTCAATATCTTTATAGTGATAATGCTAAAACATTTATTAAAGGAGGTAACATTTTGGAAACTTCTTTAAAATCAAAGGAGTTCCTAAATGAAATGGAGAAGTGTCAAATAAAGCATATCAGAATCCCTTTATATTCGGCTTGGGTGGGAGCTGCTTGGGAAAGGTTAATAAGAGTCTTGAAAGGTTGCCTTTATAAGGTTATTGGAAGGGCAAGATTAACTTATTTTGAATTAATGACCACACTATCAAATGTAAAACTAGCTGTAAATTCAAGACCCCTGACTTATAGAGCTAGTACTCCTAACCTTGAATGCATTACTCCAAATTCTTTCTTGAGACTTTATAGTAATTCATCTCTTATTTTTGGGGAAGAATGAGGAGGATGTATGGCGGGGTGAACAGGATTCCTCCTCATTGGATAAAGCTCTTAATACCCAAGAGGAAATATTGAACAACTTTAAAACCATGTGGTATGAAAATTAGTTGTTAAGTCTACGGGAACACTGTAGAAACGTGTATCAAAATAAATGGGAGAATAAAATAAAAGTTGGAGATATTGTGCTAATTAAAGCAGTAAATAAAGCAAGACCTTTTTGGATGATGGGTAGAGTGTTGTAACTTGTATTGGGTTTTGATAATAAAGTAAGAACAGTCAAAGTTAAGCAAGGAAATGGAGCAATTGAATATCATTCCATATCCAATCTGTATCCAATGGAAATATCTATAAGTCAGGCAGAAACTCCGACCCAGATGAATGTGAATGGAAACTGTAATAATGAGGTAGTGGCTAGACCACAAGAACAAAACGAGGGTAATAACAGTAGGTCAATTCACCCTAGCCAGTCTAGTAGACCCAAAAGGAAAGCTACAGATAGATTTCTTAAAATGATGAGGGATAATATTGATGCCTTATAAGGTACTGTATATATTTGTAAATATTAGTAATAAATAGGTAGTATTAATAAATATTCATAATTAAAAAATGCTACACTTGCAGTGAGGATTTAAAAAGTAGTATTAATAAATATTCATAATTAAAATGCTACACTGTTGCAGTGAGGATTTAAAATGCTACTCTTACTTCTTTAAAGAAGTGAGAGAGGATAAAGTTATCCACAATTTGTGATAACCATTAATAAATGTTAATGTATTAGTAAGTAATTATAAGGCAAGTACTTTGGGTTCATTGCAATAGTCTATATTGCAATCCTCTAAGGGGAATGTGTTGTAAAATAAAAGAAATTTCAGGGTTGGCATGGAAATGTGTGTCGAACTTGTTTAGTAAATAATAAGAGGCGAAATACTAATCAAATTAATCAAGTGCTGTGAAGTATATTTCGTTCTTTTTAAATTAAATAAATAATTAATAAATAAATAATAGATTGAATATTATAAATAATAGTACTGTATAAATAATTAGTATAAATATTTGAGAGATGTCGAGAATTAAATTACTAGTAGAGTTGTACGGTCGTAAATAATTGATGGTTACCGTTTAGCTCTTCCGAAAAACTAGTTCAGTAGTGTGTGGTAGGGCAGAAAAAATAAAATGGGATGAGTATTTTTCCCTCAGAGTCAGTAGTATTTAAACCTCCGCCAGAAAAACAGTGCTCTCTCTAAAGCTTGAATTGAGTGATTTAAAGTACTTGAAGGAACCAGCTTCTTTTATTTCAAGTAGCCACCAATTTGGAAAGTCAAAGTCGCTAAGTATGTTTTCTGTTTTTGTTAACATGTAATAGAGAATAGAAACTATGCGTCTTTGAAACCTGAGCTCAAACAGGTTGGTTTCTGAAGTTTGGTTCTGAAATAGGTTCCTTTTGTTAATTACGTGTATATTTTCTTTTATAGTCTCACGAAGTGGAATTCTTTATTCATGACGAAGGCCTGTATAATTAGGTACTATCTTTCTCTTTGGAATATGGATACTAGTAACCAATCACCACTAGTGGTTCCCCAAAGAAAGGCCTAAATACTGACCATTTTAATTAAACATCTATGATTATTGTACAGTACTTTAAATTTAATAGATACCTCACAAGAAATTCATACAATTCTTCCAATTCCCAATTTGTAATATCAGTGCCTTAATCATATATTATTATTTTGTAAATAATTTTAAGGCTGAATATAGTATTCAAATTTTGGTTTAAAGTTACTAATGATTATATTTGATTGTGCTTTATAAACACATACTGTAATTCATAATAACTGCATGAGCCATTTTTCAACAAAGGAATTATTTCCTATTCATACTTATTTGTCTCTTGAATCGTTTAGTAAATTCATTAGTGGTTGTACAAATTTAACAGTAAATCTACAAAATATTCTGCATTGCTCTGCATCCTTCATCTCAAAAGATTTTATTCTCCTTAATCATATATATGTAATTAGAAAATTTTACCTTGGAATTTCCTGATATTTATTTAGTTTTATAGTAACATTTCATGATGGCTAACTGTGGCTTGCATATTCAAAACCTTATACAGTACTCTACTTATTTCAGTTAAAGTAAAACCAAAGATTAATAGAGTTTTAACTCTACAATGCATGTTTTTTTTTTCAATTTATCTTATCATATTTTGTGTTATTATGTTGTTATGATCTTTGCCATATGCATGTACTGTGGATGTGTGTGACTCAAAGGCACTTCATTGGAAGGCGGGGTCACACATCCCTACCATTACTGTTAGGTGTGTCATGGGCTGAAAAGGTTGAGAACCACTGACCTAGAACAAACCAAGAACAAACCGATAGTGTGAATCACCCCTAAGTGTGACTCACCTTTTAGCATAACATTTCTTGTGCCTGCTAATCTCACCACTTGTTAGTGATGTGTAGCATGAATAGAAACACACCCCTTCATAGATTATTAATGTGTTTTTCCTATCATTGAGTAGAGAATGCCCACAATAGTTTCATTGTTGGTTAAGTAACTCCAAGCATTAATATACTTCAAATCAATTTGGTTGAATGATATGAGATTCCAATTTTTTTTTATCATCTAATTGGGTTCATGACGATTTTGAGTTAGATATGACTTTCATTCAAAATTATGAAATTCATGGCTCTGTGATTGCATTGGGCTGAAATTCATGGCTCTGTGATTGCATTGGGCCAAAATTAGGGGTGATGCCCAGCTACTGTAAGTCTTGTCCACTTTTCCTGAGCTATACTTTGCATAGTTCAAGGTCATATCACTTGTGGTATGGAATCCCTGCATGGCTGGTGAGGTTTTTCTTTTATGTTTTCTCTATTTTATTAGAGATATTTATAGCCCTATCACAAAGTTCTGGTCTTGCTTTCAATTCCTTATTAGTATGAAGATTTGATTTTCTGATCTTGTTTATTCTGAAGATTGCATACCTCAATGTCCTGGCTGCCATTTTTATACAAAAAAGGTTTCATTCATAGATAGCCACTCAAAGGAATCTAAACTGATGAGGTTAAATTATGTTTATTTATATGATGTCCATACTCTTATAGAAACCAGTCAGTTTTTATAGTTAAAAGTGTGGACCTGTGCAGGAATTAATAACTACCATTGAAACCATGAGTGGGGTTGCCCAGAGGATGCCTGACTAAGTGAGGGGTTGTGCTTCTGTTTTTTGTGTCTAGGGAATTTTTGACCTCTTGATTATGGTTATGATGACTGATGGGTTAGTTAAAAAATGGTTTTAAAAATCCATTTTGTATTACAAATTATGAAATTGGGTCTCATAATAATACAAGCTTATTTTTTGCAGGGTAATGTTGTTTTATGGAAACCATCTGATACAGCTGTTATCAGTAATTATATGGTCTACAAGATCATGCGAGAAGTTGGTGTTCCTGGTGGAGTTGTTAGTTTCATTCCTGCCGATGGTCCCGTTTTTGGCGACACTATTACAAAGTCTCCTTATCTTGCTGCAATAAACTTCACCGGCTCAGTCCCGTATGTTAAAATCTTATAAGTTTTATGTACATTATTAATATTATTACTAATATTATTATTCAATTTATTATTATTATTGTTGTTATTTTTGTTAAGCTTTTATTTTATCTAATGTATATTTTCTGTTTACATTTATGTGGATTTGAATATCCCAGCTGCATCTACCATGATCACTATCTACCTGAGTGTGGTAATCAGTATATAAATACTGTATACGGTAGTATTAATTGAAATAAGGAAATATTTCATAATAAAACTTATTCTTTCAATATTTACCCATTCATACAAATCCTCTCACTGTCCATACAGTCAAGTGGACTTAGACGTAGACTAACTGTATTGTAATTATATGAGAGTACTGTCATGTTATTAAATGACTTTTCATTGAACTCTTACCGTCGTCAATTATCCTGACTCACGTTTGGAGGCTACCATTCAATTTAGGACAATCAACTTATTCCTGGCTAGCCTATCTATAGCAAACCAAACCTTGGCATAAGCTAATCCCATGTACCTCATATACATAGACTAATACTGTAAGCCTAGTCTTAGATTTAACTTGGCACTTGATGTGGAGAAGGACGGATTTTCATTTGTAGTGGAGGTTGAGGGAAAGGCTGATTCCCGGGGTCTTTTTAATTCTTATTTCTTGCAAGTGCTAGTACAATAGCAGGTAATCCAAACAGGTACCCTGTAATACAAAATCTTCGTTTAGGACAACGATCCTATGTCAAACAACATGCAATTCGTAGCGTAGCTATACTGTACTCCTACTTAACCTACTGGTTACGCTGCACAGTTAGCCTGGCAACTCAAGAATAAACACTTTCACAAATCTTGGAATAATATTGCACATCTTACCTCACGGTTGGTGGCACAATTCCAACCACATGCCAGCTCAGCATGAAGCAATTTCAATACTGGCAAAATTATCATAACCTTACTTGATAATTCTTTTTTTGGGCTCAGGCCATGTCATCCTGATGGAAGGTGCCTTTAGTAGCTTCCTTAGGGTATATACGACTACAGTGGATATTCCCAGAGAATTAAACTAAAGGTTTCCAGAATTCTAACTTCTGGCGCGAGTACCCTTAAGATTTCCCTTTAGGATATCGCATAATAACAGGGGACGTATTCTTGACACGCCACATAGCTATTTGCACCCCACACAGCATTTACGCTTCGAGGGGAGGTGGAAGTTGGTGGCAAAATATGGGAGGAGCCGTTACAAAGTTCTCCTCCTCCATTACTGTTATTGGTACTCGGATGAAGTCATAAGCGACGCCATCTTGGCTGACGTCATCACCGCCCGCGAACTCCATTCCTTTTGTAGTAGCGTCTTTGACCAAGTGTTTTTTCTCAGTTGTTTCGCTATTTACTGCAGCATGTCGCAATCTTCAGCTTCTTCTGCCTCTGGAAAGGAGGAGTACATCCGGTGTGAGAGCGCCCTCTGCAGCGTTCGGCGCCGTGATTTCTACGGCTACCTGGCGTGGGTTCTCCGCCACCCAGGGATCTCTGAGGTACTGGGACCCGCAGGTTTGCACGACTTGCAAGGACCTGTTCCATGAGGCGTTCTAGACTCCCCAGTCTGCGGAGGCAAGGGACATCGCTCGAGAGAAACTGCGCAATTGGGTGCGTGGTTTCCAAAAGAACGCCACGGGGCCCTATCTTCCCAGCAAAAAGATGAGAGCTATGCTCTTTCCTAAAGCATCTGCGGATGCTGTCATCCCCAAACCCGAGATCCCCTGCGTCTAACTGACGGTCGACCCAGACGTTTCGGACGCACTCCAGGACATCCATCTCGACAACGATGGCAGGATGTCAGAGGTGTCGGACATCACCGAGAGGACCCTGATGGCTGAAGGTCAAGACGAGGAACCTATAACGGCTCCTGACTCCGAAGAAGAAGGCGCCGCTGCGCCCTTCATAGCTTCTGTCCCCTCTACATCGTCCACTCCTATGCCCACAAGAACGGATGATTCCATGGACAACTTTCAGGCCATGATGGCGGTCCTCGAGGAGAGGCTCCGCAAGAGGGATGAGGATTTCAAGAAAGAAATCCTTCGCTTGATGAAGCAATGCGAGCCTCAGAGGAGGATGAATGTTAAAGACCTTCCTACTTGCTCCGTGACTAACCCATGGAGGCATGCTGAGCACATGCCCATCACAAGCGGCAGGATCTTCGTCAACGACAAACTAGGCGCCGTCCCCCTTGAAGAGGTGGAATTCTGGCCTAGTTTTGAGGCGTATCCAGATTGCTACATCCGCCTCAAGTCAGAACCTGTTTCTAAGGAAGAAACTGAGCCGAAGGAGGTCATCGTGTTTGACCACGCTAAGGCTCAATCCCTGCTAGCTGGCTGTTTGAAGGACAAGGGCTACACCAACTCTAAGGTGCCTGCCCTTAGCAAGAAACACCCGTCCTTTCTTGCTCCAAACACCATGGTCTTCACCTTCGCGGAGAAGTCTCTCTTAGCAGTACTGAAGGCGGTGGAGGAAGGGAAACCCTGCCCTACATTGGAGGAATGTAAGCCCCTCTCCTCGCCCTACCACCCGACGACAAAAAGTGGAAGGACATCGAGTTATCTTTCTCCGTGGGAAAGTTGGAGGCCGACATCGCTGGACGACAGTTCAGTGAGAACCTCCCCAAGCTCTCCGAGTATCTTCTTCGTCGGGAGCAGGACACGAAAGAGAGGTTGGCCGCCTCCCTTTCCCTCCAAGTGATAATGGAGACAATGGCTGGGAAACAGAGGACCCCAGGCGTCTACATGGTCTTAGCCAAGACCCACCTAGCGACTCTGACGAAAGACTTCTATAGCTTTGTCAGAGCACGGAGGGCCTGCAGAGAGTTCGTGTTTGCGTCTGCCGCAGTCAGACACGAACCAAGGAAGCTGATTTCCTCTAACATTTTGGGAAAAGATCTCTTCCCCAATGACTTGGTGAAGAGATTGTTGACAAGGCCGCCACAGAGAACAGGAACCTTCTCCAAAAGTGGGCCATGTCATCAAAGAGGAAATCTTCTCCGGATGAGGGCCCCCAACCGAAGAAGAAGTCCAAGAAGCCGAGTCCACAGCCTTGTCAGGCTAAACACCAGCTTCCTGCAACCGCTGCTCCCCAGTTGGTGGCTCAGCCCCAACAAACCTTCCAACTGGTACCCCAGCCAGTGGTGACTCAGTC
The DNA here is from genome assembly GCF_036898095.1 of Palaemon carinicauda. NCBI lineage: Eukaryota > Metazoa > Arthropoda > Malacostraca > Decapoda > Palaemonidae > Palaemon > Palaemon carinicauda. Next base: position 108,461,158 of record NC_090742.1, read on the forward strand.
ACCAGCCTTCACGCCCGCCTACGAGAGACAGTCGACTACCTTTCGTCCCAGAGGTAGAGGCACCAGCAGAGACTCCTCTAGACGTCCCTCCAGAGGGAAAGGAGGCAGTGGAACAGGCGGTCGAGGAGGTAAACCCTCCGGCAACCAGAAGCAATGAGATGCTTCCGGTGGGAGGAAGACTCCGGATCGTTGGACCTTCGATCCCTAGGCTCACAGCATCATCAAGAACGGACTAGGCTGGAGCTGGGAAACACCACCACCAGTTTTCCACCGATTCTTCCAACACTTCACCCCCGTTCTGGAAGAATACGTCCAAGAACTCTTGAACAAGAAGGTGATCAAGAGGACAAAGTCCATCAGGTTCCAAGGAAGACTATTCTGTGTTCCCAAGAAGGACTCCGACAAACTCAGAGTCATTCTGGACTTGTCCCCTCTCAACAAGTTCATCGTGAACGACAAGTTCAAAATGCTGACTCTTCAGCATATAAGACCCCTACTGCCTCAAAAGGCATATACAGTCTCGATAGACATGGCGGATGCCTGCTGGCACATTCCAATGAATCGCCAGACCTCCTCCTACCTAGGATTCAGGCTTCAAAGAAGACAGTACGCCTTCAGAGCCATGCCCTTCGGGCTAAACATAGCCCCAAGGATCTTCACGAAGCTCGCAGAGACAATCGTTCAACAACTACGCCTACAAGGCGTCCAGGTGATGGCTTACCTGGACGATTGGTTGGTGTGGACAGCATCAGAAGAAGAATGCCTGCAAGCTTCCACAAAGGTGATCCAATTCTTGGAATATTTGGGCTTCAAGATAAACACCAAAAAGTCTCGACTTTCTCCAGCTCAGAAGTTCCAATGGCTAGGCATTCATTGGGACCTCCAGTCACACCGTCTTCCATTCCACTAAAGAAGAGAAAGGAAATAGCAATATCTGTCAAGAGACTTCCCAAATCCAAACTGATTTCAAGACGACAACAGGAACGGGTGCTCGGCTCCCTCCAGTTCGCTTCAGTGACAGACCCAGTGCTAAGAGCACAGCTAAAAGATGCATCGGGATTCTGGACAAGATACGCATCAAACGCTCGAAGAGATCTCAAGAGACCTCTGCCGACTCTGCTACGATCACTCCTCAAGCCACGGTCGGAGGCCAAGAAACTGAAAAAGTCGGTACCTCTACAACTACCTCCACCCTCGGTCGTCATCCATACGGACGCATCGCTAGAAGGATGGGGGGGTCACTCCCATCAACGTCAAGTTCAAGGAACATGGTCTCCCCTATTCAAGACGTTTCACATCAACATCTTGGAGGCCATGGCAGTCCTTCTCACCCTGAAGAGGCTGTCTCCACGTCCCTCAGTCCACATCCGACTGACCCTGGACAGCGACGTAGTGGTCAGATGTCTTAATCGTCAGGGCTCAAGATCGCCCCAACTCAACCAAGTGTTGTTGCCCATCTTCCGCCTGGCGGAGAAGAAAAGGTGGCACCTCTCAGCAGTTCACCTACAAGGATTCCGCAACGTGACGGCAGATGCTCTATCCAGGACAGCCCCGATAGAGTCAGAATGGTCCCTAGACGCAAACTCATTCTCCTTCATCTCCCAAAAAGTCCCGGAACTGCAGATCGACCTCTTCGCAACGAGTGACAACAAGAAACTTCCTCGCTACGTGGCCCCATACGAGGACCCCCGAGCGGAAGCGGTGGACGCCATGTCCCTGGATTGGAACAGATGGACCAAGATTTACCTGTTCCCTCCACCCAACCTTCTGCTAAAAGTACTCACCAAGCTGAGATCCTTCCAAGGAATAGCGGCCCTAGTGGCTCCCAAGTGGCCCCGGAGCAACTGGTTCCCATTGATCCTGGAGTTACGACCCAAGCTAATTCCCCTGCCGGACCCAGTTCTATCCCAACAAGTTCAGAAGTCGATTGTCTTCACTTCATCACAGAAAACCCGAGACCTTCATCCTATGATTTTCTCTCCCTAGCCGTCAAGAAGAGGTTTGGGATCTCGAAGGAAAGCTTAGACTTCTTAGTAGAATATAAAACAAAATCTACCAGAAGGCAATATGAGTCATCTTGGAAGAAATGGGTGTCCTTTGTCAAGGCAAGAAATCCTAAGGAAATTTCAATGGATTTTTGCTTGTCCTTCTTCATTCACCTCCATGGACAAGGCTTGGCAGCCAACATGATTTCCACTTGCAAATCGGCCCTGACAAGACCCTTACTATACGCCTTCCAAATAGACCTGTCTAGCGAAATCTTCAACAAGTTGCCGAAGGCATGCGCTAGACTCAGACCTGCAGTCCCCCCGAGACCCATCTTCTGGTCTCTTGACAAGGTGCTACATTTTGCCTCAGGTTTGGACAACAAAACTTGTCCTCTGAAAGATTTGACCCAGAAAGTGATTTTCTTGTTTGCTCTAGCCTGGGGGCTAGAGTTAGTGAAATAGTGGCATTATCAAGGGAAGCAGGCCAGATCCAGTTCGCAGAAACAGGCGAACTCACCCTCTTTCCTGACCCAACGTTTCTCGCCAAGAACGAGCTATCCACCAAGAGGTAGGGTCCCTGGAGAATCTGCCCTCTGAAGGAAGATGTCTCCCTGTGTCCAGTGGAGAGTCTAAAGGTCTATCTTCGAAGAACTTCAGACTTCGGTGGAGGACAGCTCTTTAAAGGGGAAACATCGGGTTCCGACTTGTCACTTAAACAACGAAGGGCGAAGATCACCTACTTCATTCACAGAGCGGATCCTGACAGTACACCCACAGGTCACGATCCCAGGAAAGTCGCCTCTTCCCTGAATTTCTTCCAGTCGATGGACTTTGAGAGTCTCCGCTTATTCACGGGATGGAAGTCATCGAGAGTGTTCTTTAAACACTACACGAAGCAGGTGTAAGAAATTAAACATTTCGTGGTAGCTGCAGGTAGTGTGTTAAAACCTGCTGCTTAGTGCTGCGATGAACAGTGAGTTATATGGGACTCTAACTCTAATGGTGTCTGTGTTGACCCTAGTGCGCAACATAGTGAAAATAGTGTCACCGAGTGACACTACGGACTTTTCTAAATATACTAAGGTGAAGTCACATAGACTAAAACACTTGTGCCACGTGTTTCAAACATGAAGTGTATCTAAGACATTTTTAGAAAGACACTACAATTATTACAGAATTAACATGTGTGATGGCAAGTTTTTCTTTTCAGATACCACAACTATTTCCACTAATGTCCCAAGTCTATGTAACTAATTTACATTCTATTACAATTTACATTTAATACTTTTACGTATGCTAATTCTTATTTATTGCCAATAAATGAATTTGCTGTTTTTGTGCATCTTATTTCGCCCTAACATTGTAATAAAAAACTGTTTGAGAGTTTTACTATCCCTCTATTCTGTATAAAATGATTGAACAACAAAATTCTATTGTTCCTCCGCTTAAACAAACTCATCTAGACCGAGGTAATTTATTCCAACACGTTATACTTACCTTACCTATTACCTTGCTCTGGAACCGGCAGGTACTTCTTGATGCTGGATGAGTTTCATTTATCATGCAACTTCGAGACTTTCAATAAGTCCAATAGGACTTATCCCTGCTGGGGGCAGGAAGCAGTAACATAGTACATGCTTAACTGAAGTGACATATACCGGTAATGTCACAGGTCTCTTGGGTCATTAGACCAAAGGAATATTGTCTAGATGTCGAAGGCACTACTAAGGGGAAAAATTCCACGATGCATTAATTCTCTGGTACACTTCCATCAGGACGACATGGCCTGCCCCCAAAAAACGGATTTTGAGAGAAGCGAAAACTCTATTTGGGTGAGATAGCCATGTCCTCCTGATGGACCCGCCTTATTTCTCTATTAGGCCTTTGCAGGCCCCCCTCCTGATCTTACTGTATCATGGGGCTGGCCTTGACACCAAAAGGAATGGAGTTCCCGGGCGGTGATGACGTCAGCCAAGATGGCGTCGCTTATGACGTCATCCGAGTACCAATAACAGTAATGGAGGAGGAGAACTTTGTAACGGCTCCTCCCATATCTTTCCACCAGCTTCCCCCTCGAAGCGTAAATGCTATGTGGGGTGCAGATAGCTATGTGGCATGTCAAGAATACGTCCCGTTATTATGCGATATCTTAAAGGGAAACCTTTAGGGTACTCGCGCCAGAAGTTAGAATTCTGGAAACCTTTAGTTTAATTCTCTGGGAATATCCACTGTAGTCATATATACCCTAAGGAAGCTACTAAAGGAACCTTCCATCAGGACGACATGGCTATCTCACCCAAAAATAGATTTTTCGCTTCTCTCAAACTCCGTTTATTGCGAGGTTGAATGTCATGTTGAATGAAGAGTTACTTTAGCAGGTGGATCAGTTTAAGTAATTGGGGTCTGTTGTTGCAGAAAATGGTGGAGTGGAAGCAGATGTACGTCAGAGAGTGAATGAAGGATGCAAAGTGTTGGGGGCAGTGAAGGGAATGGTAAAAAATAGAGGGTTGGGCATGAATGTAAAGAGAGTTCTGTATTAGAAAGTGATTGTACCAACTGTGATGTATGGATCGGAGTTGTGGGGAATGAAAATGATGGAGAGACAGAAATTGAATGTGTTTGAGATGAAGTGTCTAAGGAGTATGGCTGGTGTACCTAGAGTAGATAGGGTTAGGAACGAAGTAGTGAGGGTGAGAACGGGTGTAAGAAATGACTTAGCAGCTAGAGTGGATATGAATGTGTTGAGGTGGTTTGGCCATGTTGAGAGAATGGAAAATAGCTGTCTGCTTAAGAAGGTGATGAATGCAAGAGTTGATGGGAGAAACAATAGGAAGGCCAAGGTTTGAGGGGATGGATGGAGTGAAGAAAGCTCTGGGTGATAGGAGGATAGATCTGGCTGTCACTGACATTTAGTTAGTTCGGCCACTGCCACAGCTCTTCTGCATACAGCATACAATCCCTGCTCACACTTTCATGCCTTACTACCAAATATCCAATGGAAGGCCCCTTGGTTTGAAGGACCTTTGATAAAATGCTTCTTGTTCCTTGAATGGTGTACAGGGGCAGTGGGGGAATCACTGCTATGGGTGTTTCAGTGGGTTTTGCTACTGTCAGGACAGGTGAACCTCATCTACCATTTATAGGAAATCCTTGATGGTCATGGGGAATGTGTTGAGAATTGCAGGGACTGCATTACAAGGTAACTTCTTCAGGAAGTCTATGCTCACTGTCTAGACTCTTTGTAAATGATCTCTCCATATCATTTGCTGGAGCTAGAATGGCAGTGGTTGAGAGAAAACTACAACTCTCAATTGACAAAATTATTCAATGAGTGGATTCAAGTTTTCGACAAGAAAAACTACTGTTCCATTTCTGTCATATTCTGGGAGTACATGCAGACCCAGATTTTTTCATCAAAGATCAACGAATCTCATGCGTAAGTGACGCTAAATTTTTAGAGTTTATATTTGACTGCAGGCTGACAGGGTTCGTCACTTGAAAGCCTTAAAAGTTAAATGTCGAGGTTCTAATCTAAATCTTTTAAAATTTCTGTCCCATATATCATTGGGGCAGACCTCAAAACTATTTTATAAATGTGCAAGGCTTTAATTTTTTTCAAAAATTAGTTACAGGTGTGAAATATACTTCTCAGCCACCCCGAGCCATTTAAAGATTTTAGATTCTACAAAACATACTGATATCAGATTGGCCACAGGCGGCTTTAGAACTTCACCTATCTCGGACTCCTTGTTGACAATGGAAAATTACCTTTACTGAAGGTCTTTTATTGTTCAGCATTGGTTTAGGTTGCAAAACTTTCTTAATGTTTTAGCCTTTTAGACAGAAAACCTTGTAATGCACTGGAGATATTTTGAGTTGCACCCATCCTGCCAGCAGAGGACAAAGGTGTTCCCATTCCTGTGGAAAGCCTTCAGCACAAGTGGTGCACCTCTTCGTAAGATGAAGAGTCCCCCAACAATGGACACCAATCCTGTGTAATTCCTTTACCCAATCCAGGAGTTGTAGTAGTTGTCCATGAAAATGCAATAAGCACAGCCAAGATAGGGATCCAGGAGCATGAGCACAATATCCCTCAAGGTAAATGAAGTAATGAGTAAATGATAATGTTAAGCGCATACCGTAACTTCGCCTCACAAATCATGTACAGGTTTGGGTTTCTACGGGCTATATACTTTGTGACATACGGCACTTGTAAGGCATCATGCCTTTATCCAACAACGTAGACAGACTTGAAACACCCCTGGAGGTTCTCCATTTCTGAACGTAGACGGACTTGAAACACTATGTTAGCATTGTCCAGAGGTATGGCTTCCAATTTGTAACCTTAATGTGAGTGCAGAACATCAGCTGAGAGAAGCTTGATATTAAGTGAATCCTGATTTAACCTCAAAACATCAGTGTCTTGGGCAGAGGAAGGAAACCCGTAATGATGACTATGCCCAGAAAACTTGCTATTTCTTCCAACCCCACTGGAATCCTCCTAGTTATATCACTCCAATGCATCTCTTCCCACTTTAGAAGGTATAAGTATTGGCTTCTTCAACTAGGAAGTCCAGCAATTCCTTTGTGACGAATATTTGCGGAAAACCAACTATATTTACAGTTGGTGTCACTGTTATCTGAGTATTATCTGTGAAAGGGTGGAGCTTTGGGAGTGTTTGGTCCTATATTCACCCAGCTTTGTCGTCTGAACAAGTAACACGCATTCACACCTCTTTCCCTTTCCCTCTGACGAGTAGAACAGCCTTCCCTACAGGGACAGCGAACACCACGGAGCCTGTGACACCCAGGGCTAGTCTGATGATCCATTTCAGGATCAGAATCCACTACCAACAACATAAAAACCCCTCTCAAAACAATCTCCAAAAGCATTTCCAACACCACTCCTAACACCATATCCAACTGTATATTCAATACCAATTCCAATATTACAACTTTCAACATCACCAACACCCCCAAACTGCTCTCAAAATAACCTCGAACACCAACAGTGCCCCCCTTTACACGAGACTCCTTTCCAACAAAATTTCCATGTTTCTTGATATCGTAGATACAAGGACAAGCACTTTCACTATCATTTTCACCTTTCCCCACATTATTGTCACTGAAATTCCCCCCTCTAATCACTTGGCAAATACTCAGATCCCAAATTCAATACACTCGCATCCGTTTTTATATTTTTGTCTGAGTCATCAGAATAATTTTTAGCAACTTGAGCCTGATTTTCCTTAGTGTCAGGATAAATGGGAGTCCAAAAGCACATGTATAATCCAAGTTCTGCTCAGATGTTGAAGAAGAACTTACATTTACATCATTTTGGCTTTCTTGAGAAAATCCAAGAAGCCATCTTGGTCCTTTATAAAAGTCTGTAGAACTGTAACAGATACTTCCAAACATGACTAAAATACTCCCCAAGTCCATATGCATTGTTTAGTATAATTTAAATAACGATCAAAGGCATACATCTAACCTAAACATTCCAAAGTATACACACATGGGCTTCGTACTCTTAGCTTACTTGAAAAAATCGCCGACTGTAGCATTTGGCACGTAAGTAGCAAATATGCGGGTCGATTTGTTATTCCAGACCCATAGCGATGAAGTTTAACGAAGCATAGCATAAAGCTATTTTTTGCTTAGGAGCAAAATTCAGTTTTCAATGAATATTTGAAACAAATATATATTTGGGGACTTTAACATCTGCTTAATGAGGGAAGGGGAGAGCGAGACCACCCGCAGACTGATTAACACAATGCGATCTTTTGACTTTTGCCCGTCAATAACTAGACCAACAAGAGTCGGCTCGAAGGACTCGCTGTCTTGTATCGACCATATTTGGGCTAATAATAATCTTGTTGGTAATAGTGGGATATTCTTAGCAGATATCACAGATCATTTCCCAATTTTCTGTAGTCTATTAATGCCTATATTAAACAACGTAGAAAACAAAATAAAAATTCAATTCAGAGATATGAGCGAAGTGAATGACAGGAAATTCACGGAACTCCTGAGGGGGAAAGACTGGTCCGAATATGGTCAAGCCTCATTAGATCCTCACCTGGGTGCGGCCTCTTTTACGGATGAAATAGACAGCTTTTTCAATGAATGCTTTCCTTTAAAAACAAAATATGTAAGTGTTAAAAGATTGGTGAATAAGTGGCTCTCCAAAGGGCTACTGAAATCAATTAACATTAAACATAATTTATATCGAAGAATGAAATTGGGTGCTTATAGTGCCCAACGCTATAGTAACTATTGTAATATGTTGCTTACATTAATTCGCGTGGCAAAGAAAAAATATTTTGATAGTACTTTTGATCAACTCCGAAAAGATGCTAAAAAATCCTGGGATCTCATAAACTCGTCCCTTAGACCTGGAAAGAAAAAGCGCACGTCGCTAAGAAAACTCATTGGTCGTAACGGAGAAACTATTACTGACAGCCAACAGATTGCAAATGCTTTTAATCTTCATTTCTCTACAATCGGCATTACTCTCCGAGATGCCCTGCCTCAAAATAATCAGTTAGATTTTCATTCCTATTTGCCTCCTTCAAATCAGCACTCCACTTGAAGTAATCAACATTATAAAAAACTAAAGAACAAAAAAGCAAATATTCATTCTCCCCCTACCAAACTATATAAGAATAATGCTAGTTTACTTGCCTTTCCTATATCCTTATTGTTCAACCGTTGTATTGCCTCTGGCATTTATCCTGACATTTTTAAAATAGCGTGCGTTACTGTGCTACATAAGTCTGGTGATAAATCGGATGTCAATAACTATAGACCAATAAGTTGCCTTCCCTTATTGAATAAAATTTTTGAAAAATTATTGTACAATCGACTCTACTCTTTCTTTATTAGATGTAATATCTTTTCTACCTGTCAGTATGGCTTTCTGCGTGGCGTTAGTACAGGTGATGCTGTAAATGACCTTCTTGAAAATATCTACAATGCGATGAATAAAAATGAATACCTTGGTGCGGTCTTTTTAGATTTGAGTAAAGCCTTTGACACAGTGTCTCATGATGTGCTGCTTAAAAAGCTCGAACATTATGGAATACATGGAAATGCGTTACTCTTACTAAAATCCTACTTAACGAGTCGAAAACAATTTGTGACCCTCGATGGCCATCTCTCAGAGGTTATGGATGTCAAAATAGGTGTTCCCCAGGGATCAGTCCTAGGCCCGTTATTTTTCCTGGCCTATATCAATGATCTACCTCGATCAGTAGGTAGGTTAAGCTCCATACTCTTTGCCGATGACACTACACTTCATTTTAGACATAAAAATATCTACTCCCTCTGTGATACACTAACTGCTGATTTAACTCATGTAAAAAACTGGCTACTAGCAAATAAGTTAACCTTAAATGAAAGAAAGACATACTTCATAATCTTTTCTCTACGTAGAGTTCCGGATAACATAAGGGTTGCTGTAGGAAATCACACTCTGGATCAGAAGTCCAGTGGTAAATTTTTAGGGATAATTCTTGATAATAAACTAACTTTCTGTGAGCATGTAAATATGACAGTTAATAAAATTGCCAAAGTAATGGGTATCATATATAGATTAAAAGAGTATTTCCCCTTATATGTTATTAAACAATTGTATCACTCGTTAGTATCTCCTCACCTAAATTACTGCAATACGGCGTGGGGGAGTAGTAGTAGAAATGTCTTGCAACCATTAATTGTAATTCAAAAAAGACTGGTAAGAATCATAAGCTCCAGTGATTACTTAGCTCATACATCGCCACTCTTCCGGTCTCTCTCGATATTGAAGCTGGAAGACACTTATAAGCTCTCCTTAATGAATATGATGTTCCAAACACTTATTTTGAACAAGTTTCCAGATTTAAGACGAAAAATAATTCAGGAACAATCAGTTCATCCATATGGAACAAGAAATTCAAACTTAACTCTTCCTTTCATACGTATTAATAGATGCGAGCAATCGTATCTATACCAAGGTATTAAACTTTGGAATACTCTGCCCGCTTATCTAAAGGCACTGCTTAGCGTTCGATCTTTTAAGAAATCATATACAAATCTCCTGTTATCTGGGTATTAAGCTTTATTCATAAATATTTATACTTGCCTACCTAACCACAACGCAAGTATGTTTCATTGTTTAGAATATTTTTTATTTGTAAAACTAATTCTTTTACTGAGTTTTTTTGCTTAATATCTACAATTTTTCAATGTATATACCATTAGCTTTCAAATACAATCCTTCTTTATCATATAAATATGCATTTCCATTTGTTTTTAGGCTAAGAATCTCATTTATATGTATCTACTTGTATACATATGATTATGTATATGTATGCGTACATTTTGTATATCTATATCCATATTTACTTTATTTTTTATTTTTACTTAATTGATGATATTGTTTTAGTTGTATTATTGCCCGAAGAGATCTGCTCCACATGGGTTTGGACTGAGTCTTTTTTTCTTTTTGTAAATCTTTGTATGTAAATATTTTTTGTCCAATAAACATTATTATTATATCACGTCTACTTGTCGTCAAAGAGGTAATTATTTGGAGATGTAGTTGCATTATGTGAGTTCCTTGAGCTTCCTGGTGCTAGGGGTTTTGTTTAATAGCTATCATACTTTTCATTTGCCAGCTCTGTTTTATACGAATTCCATGTGCCGTTACTGAGTAATTCATTTCCCTAATTTTCCCATTCTTAGGACTAGCTTTTGGCAAGCTATTAAGTCCTTTGGTGTTTCACAATCAGAAGCTTGGTACTATTGAAGAGGTCAAAAAGTGTGTGATACTTTAAGCTATCAGATTTGCAAGGGAAGAAGGAAATGGATATTTTTTTTTCATGACCTCTTCTGATGTCTTTGATACTATATCTGAGTCTCTATGTAGTACTCTGTATGGGATACCTCTGGAAGTGGCTTGCATGTCACATTGTAGAAAGCAATATAGGTCTTTAGCAGTTTCCCTTCATCCCTAACTCTTTTGCTTTCTAGCTTTCACTTTTCATCTCTCACCCAAATTATAAGTTGATCCAATTCTCATCTCTCATTTAAGAAAAAATCAGGAGGCAATCCCATTAAGAGTCTAGAAATTTGTCAGTAGTGTCTTTGAACTCATTTTATATAATTGTACTGAACTATGCAATGGGTATAAAGGCAATATTTAGTGTGTAAAATGCTGAGGAAATTCAAAAATCCATGCTAATAGTTTTATGAACTATTAGCTTCATATAGTGATTCATATTGGAGTAGATATAATGTTCCATATCAAACCGTTTTACATATTTTAATCTAGCTAGAATATTACTCTTTTATATTTAATCATCTCAGTTATCAGTTTGATAAGTATAAAGTGATTGTAGCATTTTAAAATTATTATATCCCATTTAAATTATATCTTCATTGACCTCTTGATTTGATTTTTTTTGTATGATTTTATTTACTATTACCTGTTAACTATTCACAGATATTTCATAAGCCTTGTTTTTCAGGACATTCCAAAGATTATGGACGCAAGTAGGGCAGAATCTCTCTAATTATGTCAATTTCCCAAAACTGATTGGAGAATGTGGTGGTAAAAATTATCATCTGGTTCATCCTTCTGCTGATGTCACCTCTGTTGTTACTGGGACCATCCGTTCTGCCTTTGAATACTGTGGTCAAAAGTGCTCTGCTTGTTCTCGGGCTTACATCCCACAGTCACTATGGCCTCAGGTAAAGATTTTTTTCTGTAATTTACCAACCTAGGCCTAGTTTGAATTAATCCCCAGTACTCGGCTGAAGTGTATAGTTT
>NC_090742.1:108473456-108513456 GCF_036898095.1 Palaemon carinicauda
TCAATCAGTACACAATTCTTATATAGTAAAAAAAACATAGTATTTACTGGATGGATGAGGTAGACTGTCCATGCCAGCTGACTGGCTATCAATGATGGTTTATTCTGCCATCAGTATAAATAGCTCAGTGGCATGGTTGGTTTCGACCTGGCCTTTCATTAGAAGGGGCTAGCGTTCGATCCCAAGTATGAGGTAGAAATCTATTTCTATTTAAACACGATGTTGTGTTGATATTTATCCATATTGACTCATTAGGGGTAATTTGAATGAATTACTACCAATTGTGTCACGTGGTGGGCCAGGATATCGGGTAAAACTCGCTGGTAAGAGACTGATGTCTCGCCAGGTAAATCCTCGGACAGCTGGGTAGCGTCAGGTTCCGATATCTTTTATGGCCTCTCATGGCATGGTTGGTTTCGACCTGGCCTTTCATTAGAAGGGGCTAGCGTTCGATCCCTAGTATGAGGTAGAAATTTATTTCTATTTGAACACGATGTTGTGTTGATATTTATCCATATTGACTCACTAGGGGTAATTTGAATGAATTAGTACCAATTGTGTCACGTGGTGGGCCGGGGATATAGAGTAAAACTCGCTGGTAAGAGACTGATGTCTCGCCAGGTAAATCCTCGGACAGCTGGGTAGCGTCAGGTTCCGATATCTTTTATGGCCTCTCGTGGCATGTTGGTTTCGACCTGGCCTTTCATTAGAAGGGGCTAGCGTTCGATCCCAAGTATGAGGTAGAAATTTATTTCTATTTGAACACGATGTTCTGTTGATATTTATCCATATTAACTCATTAGGGGTAATATGAATGAATTACTACCAATTGTGTCACGTGGTGGGCCGGGATATCGGGTAAAACTCGCTGGTAAGAGACTGATTTCTCGCCAGGTAAATCCTCGGACAGCTGGGTAGCGTCAGGTTCCGATATCTTTTATGGCCTCTCGTGGCATGGTTGGTTTCGACCTGGCCTTTCATTAGAAGGGGCTAGCGTTTGATCCCAAGTATGAGGTAGAAATTTATTTCTATTTGAACACGATGTTGTGTTGATATTTATCCATATATATATATATATATATATACAGTAGGGTCCCGAATTACACGTGTTCAATTACGCGATTCCTCAATTACGCGATCGATAGTTTTTAAAAATTAATTTTCCTGTATTTGCGAGGAGCATTCTAAATCCGCGAGTCAAGCACCGCGAAGCATAGGAAATCTATTGTTTTCTTAATTGTATAGGGGGGGGGGTGATGGTTCCCCGATGTCTGAGAAGGGGGGGGGGGAGAATGTGAGAGAAAGATTTCTGTTCAAACATTTTAAGACTAGTTTTGGATGAAAAATGTTAAGGTTTGCCCATCTGTTGTGTGAACTTGTCGCTAGGCCTAGCCTAACTGTCCAACACCTATATGTATAATATTCCATATTTGTACTAATTAATTTTATACTTACGTTGTGATTATGGTGAAAAATCCTTATTCATTAAACTTTAAATTAAAAACCATCAAAATAAAGACTATTTTATATCATGCTACTGCCAAACATGTCACCACAACCAAACCCATTACTTTGTTTAGTACGTTCCATCGCCGATCATAACGAACTCGCTAACCAATTTTAACATCTGTCTATAGGTTAACCTTTGCGGCAAAAGATATCTTACCAGGTACTATGTAATAATAATGTTATAATTAATGTTTTATTTATCCTTAGAAAATCAAAATATATGAAATATGAGCAATTTTGTTTCGTGTTGTTTTTTTTTCCTAAAAAACGCCTTCTTAAAAGGAAAACGTTTTTTTTTTACGTTTCATCGTCGATCATAAACGCATTTACTCCTGAAAGTGATATTGAAGAGCTTTTACTAAAGATGTTATTATAAATAAAGATTATAAATAGGTGGTAAAATATCTATAATTAAAGTGTAGCAGCATCAAGAAATGTTGGGGTTCGCCCTTTACATAAGAATGTACTGTACATTGGATTAGACAGAACGTAGAAAAAATCAATTAGGGAAAAATCGGTATTCGATATCCTCTTCATCAGCATCGTCATTCGTCAATCGGGCTTTTTATTTTTTTTATTCTCAGTCGCTAACTAGTTATCGCACTGCCAAGATCTGCACACATTCCGATAATTCACATTTGAAGGTTTTCTGGAGAGGATGGATAGAGAAAATACCGAACTATATAAAATGTTTTTATAACCTGTTAAGCGTCACCCACGTGATAAACCGTTCACCACGATCTACTCGGTACCGCCTTCAACTGTATATTCCGTTCATGACTTTAATTGCCTTTTACAAGCCGTCAGTCTCGTGATGTTACTTAACTCGTATAGTAAGTATAGGATCACCACTTGGCAACACTCTCAGCATATGGGGACTGTGAATAGAAACTTATATGATGTCTGGCAACTATTTTTCTGAAGGTAGCTTGATGTTACAAAACTCTGGTTTGAACTGGTTTCCTATCAGTGCGCTCGGGCGTTCATGCAGAAGTGGTTATTTGTTGTTCCTTTTGTAATGAAAGGTCTAAAGAGGAAGGTTATTTCTTTAGATGAAATAAATGATATTCTTGTTGTGGAATTTGATAATGATAACCTGTTTGATAATGAGAGCACTAGTTCTGAATCCTCCAGTGATGAGTATATTGAAGAAACAAAGTTTTCTTTCGATGTCGAAAGCGAAAATGACTTCTCATTACCGAATGACTGGACAACGAAATTTCACAAAACTATAAAGGGAAAGGAAACGCCGAGAGAGAGAGAGAGAGAGAGAGAGAGAGAGAGAGAGAGAGAGAGAGAGAGAGAGAGAGAGAATAAAGTGGATAAATAATGTACAAATGTATGACGAACATATTTGAAAACTATACAGGAAACGATATGAAGAGAGAGAGAGAGAGAGAGAGAGAGAGAGAGAGAGAGAGAGAGAGAGAGAGGAGAGAGAGAGAGAGAGAGAGAGAGAGACCTATCCCTTTCCTTTTGTTGCTTATCCAGGCGTAAGATTTACGATTGAAGATAAAAAGAACCCATTAGAATATTCAGTATTATGTAGCCATTTGAAATTAAATAATAGTATTAATTGTTTTTTTTACTCAACCATTTAATTAATATCCCTACTTTTAACTATAATTACGAATTATAAGCATAAAGAAATTATATTAACTTTGAAAAATTATCATTAGTGAAATGACCGCTCAGGGCAAAAAAAGCGTGATTATCGTACAGCAGCCTATTGCACACTTGCGCCTAGTGGCCGTGTTTACGTGTGGGAGTGTCATCATGGATATACAGTACTATACTGTAATTTTTAACTATTGCTAGATACGTACTGTATCAAACCTTGAAAACCCTTTTTTGTTTTTTGTATCTATAGGAAATAATTCTACATCATTCGGAAAATACTGAAAACAGTAAGCTATGCATAGTACAGTAGTAAATACTACAGTCATAGAAAATTATCAAAACTTTAACAACTTTTTATTGTTTTATTTATCCATAAAAGAAATTTTGTACAGTATTTTATAAAAAAAATCTATAAGAAGGATTTCTTACAGTATTGTTAAGATAAAAGCTACAGTATATATATATATATATATTTTTGGGCTCAAGCCATGTCGTCCTGATGGAAGTTCCTTAAAGGCAGCTTCCTAGGGTATATTACAACTACGGCGATATTCCCAGAGAATTTACCTTCAGGTACCCAGAATTCTAACTCCTGGAGCGAGTATCCCTAAAAAAGACCTTAGGGATATCGTAAATATCAGTGGACGTATTCTTGACACGCCTCATAGCAATCTATACCCCGAATAGAGTTAACACTTCGTAAGGGTAAAATGGCAAGAAAACGAAAACGATAAGAAAGGGGGGAGCCGTTCATAAGGCATCCCTCCTCCCCGTTTCGAAAGCGTGCCCTGCGCCGCTCACGGCGCCATCTGTATTCCTTTTTGCGTAGCTCTACGACTCGGTGTATTTTTCCCTGTTTACTACCCAATCTTGGAATTTTCTCGTTAATAATGCTTTCTCCAACTTCTTCTGCCTCGGATAAGTTGAGTATTATTTCTTTTATGTATAAATGTAGGCTCTTGGTTAAAATTAAAGTTATTAAAAGAGTTATCTTTGATACAAGAGCTGTTGCCTGCTGGAGGCATCATGGATGCTGTCGCTCGCTAGAATAGGATTTATTTGTTAGCAAGAGCGACGTTCCCAGCCCCCTTTGCGCTTAAATATTAGCTACTTAGCTTATTTAGGAATTCTGTTATGATGCGATAGTAGTGTGCCTGGCGAAATTGCCAAGGCTACCAACACTAGTCTTCGTAGGCTAGTTGTTGGCCTATGTACTTCCTGCATGATAATTAGTCTTCCAAATGTGAATTTATTGCTTTAAGCGTTAGGCAACGTTATACATATTAGTCCTTTTCGAGTACCTTCCAAGATAGTATTGATGTGAGTTTCGGTGAATTAGGTAATCGATTCTCTTAGTGCCTAGGCTAGGTTGTCTTGGGTCATTATAATATTATCTGTTCCCCGTTTGCTCCCTTCTCTTCGGGGAAGGGGCAAACCCTTTCCCTCTGTTTAAGCCTTGGGCTTAACTCTAGTGGTTTATTTGAATTAATCTTCAAGTGTATCTATGCTGGAGTAGTGCTGTGCTTTCCCGTTCCAACAGTGTTGGTTCAGAGGGTGACAGTACAACAGTGTTTAGTCTGAGCCCGGTTTGTCTGGCATGGGGCAGAGTCTCCCCTGCCGATTGACTCGGGCACTAAGGGTTACCCCCTTAGTCCACCTTGTTGGGTTCCAGTAGTGATCCCTTTACTCGGTGACTCTTCAGACTGTCCTTGCCGTTCCGGTCTCGGGATATGTTCCCTTTTCTGGAAAGGCAATTCCTTCCTTGCCGTGGTTCGTGGGAGGCAGCCAGTAGTGCCGGCCTCCCTCTCGGGTCTTTCTCTAACTGAGATGAACTGTCTTAGTTGGGAATGACCCTTAACCAAGGTAAGGTTGGATAGGACCCTCTGTCCTTCCCTTCTCTTTTTCCGTTCATTGTGTCAGTCGTCTGCATCCTTGCCTAGCCTAGGTTGGGATGAGGAACTGACGTGGTCTCCTGTCGGCCGGCAAAGTGTGCCGACCGGCAGAGACCATTACTGTGAGTGCTGCCCGGTCCTTTCTTGGTCCCTCTATCGCTGCCGTCTGAAAATTCAGTAGGCAGCGGTTAGGAAGCTTGACTTAGTGTCTCCCCCTTCCTTTCGGCACTCTTTCGGGTGCCGGGCCCAGAGACTTATAGTCTCTTAACCCGGCACTCATTCTTTTGTCTTAGTATGTGTTGTCCTTGCCGTCTGCCGGCCTACAGGCCGGCCGTCGGTGGGGAGGGGTGTTCTCCAGTTCTCTTGCTGTCGGTCGGCGTTGGGTGTATACCTTTGCCGGCCGGTCTATTGCTCATCTGCCGGCCACTACAAGTGGGGCCGGCAGCCGAGCGCTGCCTAGTGTGGGGGCCAGCCGGCAGGGTTTGTTTACTGCTGCCGGCCGGCCCGCGACACTGCCCAGTCAGCCGGCCACTAAATATGATGGCCGGCAACTCAGTGCAAACCGGGTGGCTACGGTCTGGCAACCACTGCCGGCCGGTTCAGGCATGGGTTCTGGAGTTCTCCCCAATAAAGGTGATCTGATGTTGTGTACTTGAGATCTACCTTTCGAAAACAAGGGGGGGGGGGTGCTGAGCGGCAATAGCCGGCTGGCACACCACCCTCAGGTACTGTATCAGTCCTCTCTTGGTGGTATATTCAACCAAGGGAGTTCATGATGTAGTAGGTTACAACACTGTCTTTTTCTATCTTACTTGTGTTACTGGTATAATCACCTGGTGTCGCCTTACAAGGATAAAAGATAATTCTTTTATTCCTGGCCAGAATGGTATTATTTTACCTTAGGTGTGAGCTACACCTAATTTCCTTTGGAAATACGTTCTCTGGTTATTCTAGTAAAGACTAACTATGTGACTTGGCTGGTGGGCTTCCACAGGTGTTTGTGTGGGTTTCACAAGTAGGTGTCTTTCCCTTATTCTTGTTGAATACTCATTTGTTACATGTGAATTAAAATTCACTTGATATTCATGGAAATTTTTCTTCTTTTACAGGAGGAGCATCCGAAGTGTGATAGTGTCTTCTGCAATGTCCGCAGTAAGAACTTTTGCGGACATGCCTCGTGTAGGAGACACGCGGCTTGTGCAGCCTCCAATGATGAACATCGTTACTGGGATCCGCAGGTATGTGCTGTATGTACTAACCTGCTATCAGAGGCTTTTGAATCCCCTAGGTCGGCGGAGTCAAGAGATGCAGCGAGGGAGAGGCTTCGCGTATGGGTAAGGGGTTTTCAGAAAAACACCACTGGACCTTATCTTCCTAACGAGAAGATGAGGGCATACCTTTTTCCCAAGGCTTCCCCTGATGCTGTTGTTCCCCAGCCTCGGCCGGAGATCCCTCTGATCCAGATCCCAGTGGAGGAGGATGTCGCTGACGCCTTGCAGGACATCCAGTTGGACGACAAGATGTCCGACTTGTCCGATCGTGCGGAGCAGGATCTCCTCGCAGAGGGCGAGGAGCAGGATCGAGATCCTATTGCCGTGGAGGAAGAGGTTCCCGTATCATCAGACGTGCCGGTTCAGGTCCCTGAACCTATCCCCTCTACCTCGTCCGCTCTTCCAGCAGAGCTTGGACAGGCTCTCTCTTCCATTGTTGGTATGATCCAACAGATGCAGAGGGAGAATAATCAGAAGGCCGCTACTTTGGAGCTCCAGATGCAGAAGATCACAGCATCACGTGGACCTCCAAAGAAGCTCAACGTTAAGGACCTTCCTCTGTGCTCGGATGCCAACCCGTGGAGATATGCCGAGCACATGCCGATGACGATTGGGAAGATCGTCATGTCGGAGAAACTGGGTTCAGTTCCCCTTGAGGAGGTGGAATTCTGGCCCAGTAGAGGGGCCTACCCGGACTGCTATGTCCGCTTGAAGAAGGAGCCGGCTTCGAAGGAGGAGACGGAACCAAAGGAGGTGATTATCCTGGATCACTCCAAGGCTCAAGCCACTTAGACAGCTGCTTTAAAGGAGAGGGGGTTCTCGAACTCGAAGGTTGCCGCCTTGAGCAAGAAGCACCCCTCCTTTGTATCCTCCCCGGCTAGGGCCTTCCCCTTTATGCAAAAGGGGTTTGCGGCCGTCATCAAGGCGGTTGAAGCTGGCAAGCCGTGCCCGTCTTTGGAGGAATGTAAACCTCTATCGCTGGCACTGCCAATGGATAATAAGGACTGGAAGGAGGTGCACCTTACTTTCTCGGTTGGGAAGTTGGACGCCGACATTGCAGGACAGCAGTTCGGCGAAAACCTTCCCAAGTTGTCGGAATTCCTTCTACGGAGGGAATTGGACACAAAGGAGCGCCTGGCAGCCTCGATGTCTCTCCAGACCAACATGGAGACGATGGCTAGCGACCCCAAGATGCCAGAGATGTTCATGGTTATGGCCAAAATCCATCTGGCCACAGTAACCAAGGACCTCTATTGCTTTGTTAAAGCAAGGAGAGCCTGTAGGGAGTTTGTGTTCGCCTCGGCCACAGTGAGGCACGAACCCAAGAGGCTAATTTCATCCAACATCTGGGGTAAAGATCTCTTTCCCAAGGACGTGGTCAAAGAGATCGTGGACAAGGCAGCCACTGAGAACCGCAATCTTCTCCTGAAGTGGGGCCTGTCCCTTAAGAGGAAGTCTTCTCCGGATGAGGGCCCTCAGCCGAAAGGAAAGGCGAAGAAGTCAAGGTTTTCCTCCCGTCCAGCCAAGTCCTTCAAACAGCAAAGACCACAGCAGCAACAGCCAGCTTTGCCTCCGGTTCCACAACTGGTAGCCCAGACCCCGACCACCTTCCAATGGGTTCCCCAAGCCATGTCATCAGCTTCCCCTGCATTCAATCCCGTGTTCGAGGGACAGTCGACCACGTTTCGTGCAAGGCCCAGAGGAGCAGCTAGAGGGTCATCAAGACGCCCCTCTAGGGGACGAGGATTCAGAGGTGGTCGCGGCCAGGGAGGCAAGACTGCAGGACAGTCAAAGTGAAGTGTCGCCGGTAGGTGGGAGACTTCAGTATTTCCGGGATCGCTGGACCTTCGATCCCTGGGCCCACAGCCTTCTCAAAAATGGACTGGGTTGGAGTTGGTACAGTACTCCGCCCCAGTGCCCTCAATTTTTCCAACACTCCACCCCCGTTTTGGAGGAGTACACCCAAGATCTGTTGGAGAAAAAGGTGATCAGGAGGGTAAAGTCCATCAAGTTCCAAGGGAGGCTGTTTTGTGTTCCCAAGAAAGACTCGGGGAAACTCAGAGTCATTCTGGACTTGTCACCACTCAACAAGTTCATAGTGAACCACAAGTTCAAGATGTTAACGTTACAACACATAAGGGCCTTACTGCCCAAGAGGGCATATACCGTCTCCATCGACTTGTCAGACGCATATTGGCACGTTCCAATAAGTCGTCGTCTCTCCCCCTACCTAGGATTCAAGCTACAACAAAAACTTTACGCTTTCAGGGCGATGCCCTTCGGACTAAACATAGCCCCAAGGATCTTTACGAAGCTTGCGAGCGCAGCTCTCAAACAGTTACGCCTAAAAGGGTTCCAGGTAGTAGCCTACCTGGACGATTGGTTGGTGTGGGCAGCATCCAGAGCAGAATGCTTGCAAGCTTCCCTACAAGTGATTCAGTTCCTGGAATATCTAGGCTTCATGATCAACAGAAAGAAGTCTCGTCTTTCTCCAGCTCAGAGGTTCCAGTGGTTGGGAATTCACTGGGATTTAGTGTCACACCGTCTTTCCATCCCGATGTCAAAGAGGAAGGAAATAGCAGGGTCTGTCAGGAGACTTCTAGGTTCCGAGAGGATATCAAGACGCGAACAAGAGAGGGTTTTGGGCTCTCTTCAGTTTGCATCAGTAACAGACCCTGTGCTAAGAGCACAGCTAAAAGATGCAGCGGGAGTATGGAGAACCTTTGCATCGAAAGAGCGAAGGGACGTGAAGAGACCGGTCCCACTTCGGCTACGTTCTCTTCTCAGACCGTGGTCTCAAGCCAGTCGTCTAAAGAGGTCTCTACCTCTTCAGCCACCCCCCCCGTCAGTGACAATCCACACAGACGCCTCAAAGGTAGGGTGGGGGGGTCACTCCCATCGGAAAAAAGTGCAAGGAATCTGGTCCAAGCTATTTGGGACCTTTCACATAAACTTTCTAGAAGCTATGGCAGTACTTCTGACCCTGAAGAAAGTATCCCCACGTCACTCGATCCACGTAAGGTTGGTACTGGACAGCGAGGTGGTTGTGAAATGTCTGAATCGGCGGGGATCGAGATCCCCACCTCTCAACCAGGTGATGTTAGCCATATTCCGACTGGCGGAGAAGAAGAAGTGGCACCTGTCAGCAGTTCACCTTCAAGGAGTCCGGAATGTGACCGCGGACGCTCTATCCAGGGTAACACCGATAGAGACAGAATGGTCCCTAGACGCAGGATCATTCTCTTTCATCTTGAGACAAGTCCCAGAACTGCAGATAGACCTCTTCGCGACGAAGGACAACAAGAAGCTGCCGAAATATGTGTCCCCATATGTGGACCCCTCGGCAGAAGCAATAGATGCGATGTCCCTCGATTGGAACAGATGGTCCAGGATCTACCTGTTTCCCCCTCACAATCTGATGTTGAGGGTCCTCAACAAACTGAGATCCTTCAAGGGAGTAGCAGCAATAGTGGCCCACAAGTGGCCGAACAGTGTATGGTTCCCTCTGGCTCTGGAACTACGACTGAAGTTCTTACCACTCCCGGACCCAGTTCTGTCCCAGCAAGTCCAGAAGTCGACTGTCTTCGCTTCATTACAGAAGACCCGAACCCTGCAGCTCATGATTTTCTCTCCCTAGCGGTGAAGAAACGGTTCGGAATCTCGAAAGATAGTATCGACTTCCTGGAAGAATACAAGTGTAAGTCTACTAGGAGGCAGTACGAATCTGCATGGAAGAAATGGGTAGCCTTTGTCAAAGATAAGAACCCGTACGAGATCTCTACGGAGTTCTGCCTATCCTTCTTCATTCACCTCCACGGACAGGGGCTGGCGGCGAACACAATTTCTACATGTAAGTCAGCTCTAACAAGACCCATTCTATATGCCTTCCAGGTAGACCTCGCTAACGAAATGTTTAATAAGATCCCAAAGGCCTGTGCTAGGCTTAGACCATCAGCTCCTCCAAAGCCTATTTCATGGTCATTAGATAAAGTCCTTCATTTTGCCTCATTACTAGATAATGAGGAATGTGCGTTGAAGGACCTGACTCAAAAAGTGATCTTCCTTTTTGCCCTTGCTTCTGGGGCCAGAGTTAGTGAGATTGTGGCCCTCTCGAGAGAGGAGGGCCGAGTTCAGTTCCTGGATGGGGGAGAACTGAACCTGTTTCCGGACCCTACGTTTCTCGCTAAGAACGAGTTGCCCACCAACAGGTGGGGTCCCTGGAGAATCTGCCCTCTGAAAGAAGATGCATCTCTATGTCCCGTAGAATGCCTTAAGGTCTATCTTCGTAGAACTTCAGACTTCCATGGGGGCCAACTATTCAGAGGAGAAACATCGGGCTCGAATTTATCTTTAAATCAACTTAGGGCGAAAATTACATATTTTATTCGCAGAGCGGATCCTGACAGTTCACCCGCAGGTCATGATCCGAGGAAAGTTGCTTCATCTTTAAACTTCTTTAACTTTATGGATTTTGAACACCTTCGTTCATACACTGGCTGGAAGTCTTCCAGGGTATTCTTTCGCCACTATGCTAAGCAAGTGGAGCAGCTAAAGAGGTCTGTGGTAGCAGTTGGTTGCGTCGTTAACCCTGCTGTTTAACTCTGCGAGGAACAGCGGAATCATTTGGGACTTGGATTCTTGGGTGAATAGTTAGTTATATATGTTGATATAACTGGTAGTGTAGGCTCTCAGAGCCCACAGTGACTGTTCCAACGTGATGGTGATGGTAACATAAGTACAGACAGGTGTGCCAAGCGTTTGCCAACGCTATTGTCAGCGAAGTAGTAACATGGACGTTAAGTTTGATACCGGGGTATGTGTAAGTGACACATATGTTTTCTTTCAGATAATCATTCATCCATGCACTACAGTACTTGTGAAAATTGTTGGTCATCCACCTAGCATATGTACATATTTATGGTGACCATATCTATTTATTGTTTCTCAATAAACTTGTTCTCGGGAACCTTGCGTCTCCTTCACCTATATTTTTGATTTCATATTGTTTTTTGAGCATTTAGCCTATGTATATTAATCGGGGATATCTATAATAGCCTATTCCTTAATGCAAAGCCTGGATTATATTGGTTTATACTTTCCTTAGCAATAAGGACTCCACCCCTTTCTGAGGATGGTGGTAGCAGCAAGTTTAATCCTACGCAGATATAACCTTTTGTCTATTTTTACTTCGACCAGGGTGCTGGTCGGGACTTTTTCTTTTGGATACGGTAGTCCCGTAAGACTTCGCTTCATATAGAGTGAGACCACTATATGGTACTGGCTAGCGAGTGATTCATACATAGGTATATGTACTCTTCGTTCGTTTCTAGAGTCTAGTAGGACTCCTCCCTGTAGGGGGCAGGAAGCACTCTCATGGCTTATGATTAGTGAAAAGATGTATAACGGTAACATCTTAGGTCTGTCAGTCGAGTTGACTAAGAAACATTCTTGAGGAGTACGGCACGTATTGAGAATCCACAGATACAGTAATGCTCTGGTATACTTCCATCAGGACGACATGGCTTGAGCCCAAAAAACGGATTTTGAGCGAAGCGAAAAATCTATTTTTGGGTAAGATAGCCATGTCGTCCTGATGGACCCGCCCTGCTCCTTTTCAAAATAAATATGAGTGAAAAGGATAGTAGGACCCCTCCCTACATACAGTATCTGTAGCACCTCGTGTATCGCTACAAGGAATACAGATGGCGCCGTGAGCGGCGCAGGGCACGCTTTCGAAACGGGGAGGAGGGATGCCTTATGAACGGCTCCCCCCTTTCTTATCGTTTTCGTTTTCTTGCCATTTTACCCCTACGAAGTGTTAACTCTATTCGGGGTATAGATTGCTATGAGGCGTGTCAAGAATACGTCCACTGATATTTACGATATCCCTAAGGTCTTTTTTAGGGATACTCGCTCCAGGAGTTAGAATTCTGGGTACCTGAAGGTAAATTCTCTGGGAATATCGCCGTAGTTGTAATATACCCTAGGAAGCTGCCTTTAAGGAACTTCCATCAGGACGACATGGCTATCTTACCCAAAAATAGATTTTTCGCTTCGCTCAAAATCCGTTATATATATATATATATATATATATATATACACATACATACACACACACAGTGTATATACAGTATATATATAGCTAGAAAGCTAGAAATGGAGTGAAAAAAAAATTGACGGGTAGGTTGCTGTTTGCCGCCATGATGTGTTTCGAAATATACGAATTTCCAATTACACGAGGCCTTTCATCGACCAAATTCTCGCATAATTCGGGACCCTACTGTATATATATATATATATATATATATATATATATATATATATATATATATATATATGTATACATATATATATATATATATATATATATATATATATATATATATATATATATGCACTTATATATAATATTAAAATATTTTAAAATGTTTACAATGTTTCCAAGGCTAAAATGACATTATTATAAAAAATATCAAAATTATTATTGTTATTATCATTATTATTATTATTATTATTATTATTATTATTATTATTATTATTATAATAATAATCAAAATGATTAAAAATATCATTATTAATTTTAATAATTCTAATAATACACACACACACACACACACACATAAATCTTCTAGAAATTAAAGTTTTATCATCATTATGCTAAGTAAGTAGTCAGTGGACACAACAGAACATTCTTTAACCCCGAAGAACAGTATCATGACACTTTCTTTGCAGGGGTCACCTGAACTTATGTAAAACTATACACTTCAGCCGAGTACTGGGGATTAATTCAAACTAGGCCTAGGTTGGTAAATTACAGAAAAAAATCTTTACCTGAGGCCATAGTGACTGTGGGATGTAAGCCCGAGAACAAGCAGAGCACTTTTGACCACAGTATTCAAAGGCAGAACGGATGGTCCCAGTAACAACAGAGGTGACATCAGCAGAAGGATGAACCAGATGATAATTTTTACCACCACATTCTCCAATCAGTTTTGGGAAATTGACATAATTAGAGAGATTCTGCCCTACTTGCGTCCATAATCTTTGGAATGTCCTGAAAAACAAGGCTTATGAAATATCTGTGAATAGTTAACAGGTAATAGTAAATAAAATCATACAAAAAAAATCAAATCAAGAGGTCAATGAAGATATAATTTAAATGGGATATAATAATTTTAAAATGCTACAATCACTTTATACTTATCAAACTGATAACTGAGATGATTAAATATAAAAGAGTAATATTCTAGCTAGATTAAAATATGTAAAACGGTTTGATATGGAACATTATATCTACTCCAATATGAATCACTATATGAAGCTAATAGTTCATAAAACTATTAGCATGGATTTTTGAATTTCCTCAGCATTTTACACACTAAATATTGCCTTTATACCCATTGCATAGTTCAGTACAATTATATAAAATGAGTTCAAAGACACTACTGACAAATTTCTAGACTCTTAATGGGATTGCCTCCTGATTTTTTCTTAAATGAGAGATGAGAATTGGATCAACTTATAATTTGGGTGAGAGATGAAAAGTGAAAGCTAGAAAGCAAAAGAGTTAGGGATGAAGGGAAACTGCTAAAGACCTATATTGCTTTCTACAATGTGACATGCAAGCCACTTCCAGAGGTATCCCATACAGAGTACTACATAGAGACTCAGATATAGTATCAAAGACATCAGAAGAGGTCATGAAAAAAAAATATCCATTTCCTTCTTCCCTTGCAAATCTGATAGCTTAAAGTATCACACACTTTTTGACCTCTTCAATAGTACCAAGCTTCTGATTGTGAAACACCAAAGGACTTAATAGCTTGCCAAAAGCTAGTCCTAAGAATGGGAAAATTAGGGAAATGAATTACTCAGTAACGGCACATGGAATTCGTATAAAACAGAGCTGGCAAATGAAAAGTATGATAGCTATTAAACAAAACCCCTAGCACCAGGAAGCTCAAGGAACTCACATAATGCAACTACATCTCCAAATAATTACCTCTTTGACGACAAGTAGACGTGATATAATAATAATGTTTATTGGACAAAAAATATTTACATACAAAGATTTACAAAAAGAAAAAAAGACTCAGTCCAAACCCATGTGGAGCAGATCTCTTCGGGCAATAATACAACTAAAACAATATCATCAATTAAGTAAAAATAAAAAATAAAGTAAATATGGATATAGATATACAAAATGTACGCATACATATACATAATCATATGTATACAAGTAGATACATATAAATGAGATTCTTAGCCTAAAAACAAATGGAAATGCATATTTATATGATAAAGAAGGATTGTATTTGAAAGCTAATGGTATATACATTGAAAAATTGTAGATATTAAGCAAAAAAACTCAGTAAAAGAATTAGTTTTACAAATAAAAAATATTCTAAACAATGAAACATACTTGCGTTGTGGTTAGGTAGGCAAGTATAAATATTTATGAATAAAGCTTAATACCCAGATAACAGGAGATTTGTATATGATTTCTTAAAAGATCGAACGCTAAGCAGTGCCTTTAGATAAGCGGGCAGAGTATTCCAAAGTTTAATACCTTGGTATAGATACGATTGCTCGCATCTATTAATACGTATGAAAGGAAGAGTTAAGTTTGAATTTCTTGTTCCATATGGATGAACTGATTGTTCCTGAATTATTTTTCGTCTTAAATCTGGAAACTTGTTCAAAATAAGTGTTTGGAACATCATATTCATTAAGGAGAGCTTATAAGTGTCTTCCAGCTTCAATATCGAGAGAGACCGGAAGAGTGGCGATGTATGAGCTAAGTAATCACTGGAGCTTATGATTCTTACCAGTCTTTTTTGAATTACAATTAATGGTTGCAAGACATTTCTACTACTACTCCCCCACGCCGTATTGCAGTAATTTAGGTGAGGAGATACTAACGAGTGATACAATTGTTTAATAACATATAAGGGGAAATACTCTTTTAATCTATATATGATACCCATTACTTTGGCAATTTTATTAACTGTCATATTTACATGCTCACAGAAAGTTAGTTTATTATCAAGAATTATCCCTAAAAATTTACCACTGGACTTCTGATCCAGAGTGTGATTTCCTACAGCAACCCTTATGTTATCCGGAACTCTACGTAGAGAAAAGATTATGAAGTATGTCTTTCTTTCATTTAAGGTTAACTTATTTGCTAGTAGCCAGTTTTTTACATGAGTTAAATCAGCAGTTAGTGTATCACAGAGGGAGTAGATATTTTTATGTCTAAAATGAAGTGTAGTGTCATCGGCAAAGAGTATGGAGCTTAACCTACCTACTGATCGAGGTAGATCATTGATATAGGCCAGGAAAAATAACGGGCCTAGGACTGATCCCTGGGGAACACCTATTTTGACATCCATAACCTCTGAGAGATGGCCATCGAGGGTCACAAATTGTTTTCGACTCGTTAAGTAGGATTTTAGTAAGAGTAACGCATTTCCATGTATTCCATAATGTTCGAGCTTTTTAAGCAGCACATCATGAGACACTGTGTCAAAGGCTTTACTCAAATCTAAAAAGACCGCACCAAGGTATTCATTTTTATTCATCGCATTGTAGATATTTTCAAGAAGGTCATTTACAGCATCACCTGTACTAACGCCACGCAGAAAGCCATACTGACAGGTAGAAAAGATATTACATCTAATAAAGAAAGAGTAGAGTCGATTGTACAATAATTTTTCAAAAATTTTATTCAATAAGGGAAGGCAACTTATTGGTCTATAGTTATTGACATCCGATTTATCACCAGACTTATGTAGCACAGTAACGCACGCTATTTTAAAAATGTCAGGATAAATGCCAGAGGCAATACAACGGTTGAACAATAAGGATATAGGAAAGGCAAGTAAACTAGCATTATTCTTATATAGTTTGGTAGGGGGAGAATGAATATTTGCTTTTTTGTTCTTTAGTTTTTTATAATGTTGATTACTTCAAGTGGAGTGCTGATTTGAAGGAGGCAAATAGGAATGAAAATCTAACTGATTATTTTGAGGCAGGGCATCTCGGAGAGTAATGCCGATTGTAGAGAAATGAAGATTAAAAGCATTTGCAATCTGTTGGCTGTCAGTAATAGTTTCTCCGTTACGACCAATGAGTTTTCTTAGCGACGTGCGCTTTTTCTTTCCAGGTCTAAGGGACGAGTTTATGAGATCCCAGGATTTTTTAGCATCTTTTCGGAGTTGATCAAAAGTACTATCAAAATATTTTTTCTTTGCCACGCGAATTAATGTAAGCAACATATTACAATAGTTACTATAGCGTTGGGCACTATAAGCACCCAATTTCATTCTTCGATATAAATTATGTTTAATGTTAATTGATTTCAGTAGCCCTTTGGAGAGCCACTTATTCACCAATCTTTTAACACTTACATATTTTGTTTTTAAAGGAAAGCATTCATTGAAAAAGCTGTCTATTTCATCCGTAAAAGAGGCCGCACCCAGGTGAGGATCTAATGAGGCTTGACCATATTCGGACCAGTCTTTCCCCCTCAGGAGTTCCGTGAATTTCCTGTCATTCACTTCGCTCATATCTCTGAATTGAATTTTTATTTTGTTTTCTACGTTGTTTAATATAGGCATTAATAGACTACAGAAAATTGGGAAATGATCTGTGATATCTGCTAAGAATATCCCACTATTACCAACAAGATTATTATTAGCCCAAATATGGTCGATACAAGACAGCGAGTCCTTCGAGCCGACTCTTGTTGGTCTAGTTATTGACGGGCAAAAGTCAAAAGATCGCATTGTGTTAATCAGTCTGCGGGTGGTCTCGCTCTCCCCTTCCCTCATTAAGCAGATGTTAAAGTCCCCAAATATATATTTGTTTCAAATATTCATTGAAAACTGAATTTTGCTCCTAAGCAAAAAATAGCTTTATGCTATGCTTCGTTAAACTTCATCGCTATGGGTCTGGAATAACAAATCGACCCGCATATTTGCTACTTACGTGCCAAATGCTACAGTCGGCGATTTTTTCAAGTAAGCTAAGAGTACGAAGCCCATGTGTGTATACTTTGGAATGTTTAGGTTAGATGTATGCCTTTGATCGTTATTTAAATTATACTAAACAATGCATATGGACTTGGGGAGTATTTTAGTCATGTTTGGAAGTATCTGTTACAGTTCTACAGACTTTTATAAAGGACCAAGATGGCTTCTTGGATTTTCTCAAGAAAGCCAAAATGATGTAAATGTAAGTTCTTCTTCAACATCTGAGCAGAACTTGGATTATACATGTGCTTTTGGACTCCCATTTATCCTGACACTAAGGAAAATCAGGCTCAAGTTGCTAAAAATTATTCTGATGACTCAGACAAAAATATAAAAACGGATGCGAGTGTATTGAATTTGGGATCTGAGTATTTGCCAAGTGATTAGAGGGGGGAATTTCAGTGACAATAATGTGGGGAAAGGTGAAAATGATAGTGAAAGTGCTTGTCCTTGTATCTACGATATCAAGAAACATGGAAATTTTGTTGGAAAGGAGTCTCGTGTAAAGGGGGGCACTGTTGGTGTTCGAGGTTATTTTGAGAGCAGTTTGGGGGTGTTGGTGATGTTGAAAGTTGTAATATTGGAATTGGTATTGAATATACAGTTGGATATGGTGTTAGGAGTGGTGTTGGAAATGCTTTTGGAGATTGTTTTGAGAGGGGTTTTTATGTTGTTGGTAGTGGATTCTGATCCTGAAATGGATCATCAGACTAGCCCTGGGTGTCACAGGCTCCGTGGTGTTCGCTGTCCCTGTAGGGAAGGCTGTTCTACTCGTCAGAGGGAAAGGGAAAGAGGTGTGAATGCGTGTTACTTGTTCAGACGACAAAGCTGGGTGAATATAGGACCAAACACTCCCAAAGCTCCACCCTTTCACAGATAATACTCAGATAACAGTGACACCAACTGTAAATATAGTTGGTTTTCCGCAAATATTCGTCACAAAGGAATTGCTGGACTTCCTAGTTGAAGAAGCCAATACTTATACCTTCTAAAGTGGGAAGAGATGCATTGGAGTGATATAACTAGGAGGATTCCAGTGGGGTTGGAAGAAATAGCAAGTTTTCTGGGCATAGTCATCATTACGGGTTTCCTTCCTCTGCCCAAGACACTGATGTTTTGAGGTTAAATCAGGATTCACTTAATATCAAGCTTCTCTCAGCTGATGTTCTGCACTCACATTAAGGTTACAAATTGGAAGCCATACCTCTGGACAATGCTAACATAGTGTTTCAAGTCCGTCTACGTTCAGAAATGGAGAACCTCCAGGGGTGTTTCAAGTCTGTCTACGTTGTTGGATAAAGGCATGATGCCTTACAAGTGCCGTATGTCACAAAGTATATAGCCCGTAGAAACCCAAACCTGTACATGATTTGTGAGGCGAAGTTACGGTATGCGCTTAACATTATCATTTACTCATTACTTCATTTACCTTGAGGGATATTGTGCTCATGCTCCTGGATCCCTATCTTGGCTGTGCTTATTGCATTTTCATGGACAACTACTACAACTCCTGGATTGGGTAAAGGAATTACACAGGATTGGTGTCCATTGTTGGGGGACTCTTCATCTTACGAAGAGGTGCACCACTTGTGCTGAAGGCTTTCCACAGGAATGGGAACACCTTTGTCCTCTGCTGGCAGGATGGGTGCAACTCAAAATATCTCCAGTGCATTACAAGGTTTTCTGTCTAAAAGGCTAAAACATTAAGAAAGTTTTGCAACCTAAACCAATGCTGAACAATAAAAGACCTTCAGTAAAGGTAATTTTCCATTGTCAACAAGGAGTCCGAGATAGGTGAAGTTCTAAAGCCGCCTGTGGCCAATCTGATATCAGTATGTTTTGTAGAATCTAAAATCTTTAAATGGCTCGGGGTGGCTGAGAAGTATATTTCACACCTGTAACTAATTTTTGAAAAAAATTAAAGCCTTGCACATTTATAAAATAGTTTTGAGGTCTGCCCCAATGATATATGGGACAGAAATTTTAAAAGATTTAGATTAGAACCTCGACATTTAACTTTTAAGGCTTTCAAGTGACGAACCCTGTCAGCCTGCAGTCAAATATAAACTCTAAAAATTTAGCGTCACTTACGCATGAGATTCGTTGATCTTTGATGAAAAAATCTGGGTCTGCATGTACTCCCAGAATATGACAGAAATGGAACAGTAGTTTTTCTTGTCGAAAACTTGAATCCACTCATTGAATAATTTTGTCAATTGAGAGTTGTAGTTTTCTCTCAACCACTGCCATTCTAGCTCCAGCAAATGATATGGAGAGATCATTTACAAAGAGTCTAGACAGTGAGCATAGACTTCCTGAAGAAGTTACCTTGTAATGCAGTCCCTGCAATTCTCAACACATTCCCCATGACCATCAAGGATTTCCTATAAATGGTAGATGAGGTTCACCTGTCCTGACAGTAGCAAAACCCACTGAAACACCCATAGCAGTGATTCCCCCACTGCCCCTGTACACCATTCAAGGAACAAGAAGCATTTTATCAAAGGTCCTTCAAACCAAGGGGCCTTCCATTGGATATTTGGTAGTAAGGCATGAAAGTGTGAGCAGGGATTGTATGCTGTATGCAGAAGAGCTGTGGCAGTGGCCGAACTAACTAAATGTCAGTGACAGCCAGATCTATCCTCCTATCACCCAGAGCTTTCTTCACTCCATCCATCCACTCAAACCTTGGCCTTCCTATTGTTTCTCCCATCAACTCTTGCATTCATCACCTTCTTAAGCAGACAGCTATTTTCCATTCTCTCAACATGGCCAAACCACCTCAACACATTCATATCCACTCTAGCTGCTAAGTCATTTCTTACACCCGTTCTCACCCTCACTACTTCGTTCCTAACCCTATCTACTCTAGGTACACCAGCTATACTCCTTAGACACTTCATCTCAAACACATTCAATTTCTGTCTCTCCATCATTTTCATTCCCCACAACTCCGATCCATACATCACAGTTGGTACAATCACTTTCTAATACAGAACTCTCTTTACATTCATGCCCAACCCTCTATTTTTTACCATTCCCTTCACTGCCCCCAACACTTTGCATCCTTCATTCACTCTCTGACGTACATCTGCTTCCACTCCACCATTTTCTGCAACAACAGACCCCAATTACTTAAACTGATCCACCTGCTAAAGTAACTCTTCATTCAACATGACATTCAACCTCGCAATAAACGGAGTTTGAGCGAAGCGAAAAATCTATTTTTGGGTGAGATAGCCATGTCGTCCTGATGGAAGGTTCCTTTAGTAGCTTCCTTAGGGTATATATGACTACAGTGGATATTCCCAGAGAATTAAACTAAAGGTTTCCAGAATTCTAACTTCTGGCGCGAGTACCCTTAAGGTTTCCCTTTAAGATATCGCATAATAACGGGACGTATTCTTGACATGCCACATAGCTATCTGCACCCCACATAGCATTTACGCTTCGAGGGGGAAGCTGGTGGAAAGATATGGGAGGAGCCGTTACAAAGTTCTCCTCCTCCATTACTGTTATTGGTACTCGGATGACGTCATAAGCGACGCCATCTTGGCTGACGTCATCACCGCCCGGGAACTCCATTCCTTTTGGTGTCAAGGCCAGCCCCATGATACAGTAAGATCAGGAGGGGGCCTGCAAAGGCCTAATAGAGAAATAAGGCGGGTCCATCAGGAGGACATGGCTATCTCACCCAAATAGAGTTTTCGCTTCTCTCAAAATCCGTTTTTTGGGGGCAGGCCATGTCGTCCTGATGGAAGTGTACCAGAGAATTAATGCATCGTGGAATTTTTCCCCTTAGTAGTGCCTTCGACATCTAGACAATATTCCTTTGGTCTAATGACCCAAGAGACCTGTGACATTACCGGTATATGTCACTTCAGTTAAGCATATACTATGTTACTGCTTCCTGCCCCCCAGCAGGGATGAGTCCTATTGGACTTATTGAAAGTCTCGAAGTTGCATGATAAATGAAACTCATCCAGCATCAAGACGTACCTGCCGGTTCCAGAGCAAGGTAATAGGTAAGGTAAGTATAACGTGTTGGAATAAATTACCTCGGTCTAGATGAGTTTGTTTAAGCGGAGGAACAATAGAATTTTGTTGTTCAATCATTTTATACAGAATAGAGGGATAGTAAAACTCTCAAACAGTTTTTTATTACAATGTTAGGGCGAAATAAGATGCACAAAAACAGCAAATTCATTTATTGGCAATAAATAAGAATTAGCATACGTAAAAGTATTAAATGTAAATTGTAATAGAATGTAAATTAGTTACATAGACTTGGGACATTAGTGGAAATAGTTGTGGTATCTGAAAAGAAAAACTTGCCATCACACATGTTAATTCTGTAATAATTGTAGTGTCTTTCTAAAAATGTCTTAGATACACTTCATGTTTGAAACACGTGGCACAAGTGTTTTAGTCTATGTGACTTCACCTTAGTATATTTAGAAAAGTCCGTAGTGTCACTCGGTGACACTATTTTCACTATGTTGCGCACTAGGGTCAACACAGACACCATTAGAGTTAGAGTCCCATATAACTCACTGTTCATCGCAGCACTAAGCAGCAGGTTTTAACACACTACCTGCAGCTACCACGAAATGTTTAATTTCTTACACCTGCTTCGTGTAGTGTTTAAAGAACACTCTCGATGACTTCCATCCCGTGAATAAGCGGAGACTCTCAAAGTCCATCGACTGGAAGAAATTCAGGGAAGAGGCGACTTTCCTGGGATCGTGACCTGTGGGTGTACTGTCAGGATCCGCTCTGCGAATGAAGTAGGTGATCTTCGCCCTTCGTTGTTTAAGTGACAAGTCGGAACCCGATGTTTCCCCTTTAAAGAGCTGTCCTCCACCGAAGTCTGAAGTTCTTCGAAGATAGACCTTTAGACTCTCCACTGGACACAGGGAGACATCTTCCTTCAGAGGGCAGATTCTCCAGGGACCCTACCTCTTGGTGGATAGCTCGTTCTTGGCGAGAAACGTTGGGTCAGGAAAGAGGGTGAGTTCGCCTGTTTCTGCGAACTGGATCTGGCCTGCTTCCCTTGATAATGCCACTATTTCACTAACTCTAGCCCCCAGGCTAGAGCAAACAAGAAAATCACTTTCTGGGTCAAATCTTTCAGAGGACAAGTTTTGTTGTCCAAACCTGAGGCAAAATGTAGCACCTTGTCAAGAGACCAGAAGATGGGTCTCGGGGGGACTGCAGGTCTGAGTCTAGCGCATGCCTTCGGCAACTTGTTGAAGATTTCGCTAGACAGGTCTATTTGGAAGGCGTATGGTAAGGGTCTTGTCAGGGCCGATTTGCAAGTGGAAATCATGTTGGCTGCCAAGCCTTGTCCATGGAGGTGAATGAAGAAGGACAAGCAAAAATCCATTGAAATTTCCTTAGGATTTCTTGCCTTGACAAAGGACACCCATTTCTTCCAAGATGACTCATATTGCCTTCTGGTAGATTTTGTTTTATATTCTACTAAGAAGTCTATGCTTTCCTTCGAGATCCCAAACCTCTTCTTGACGGCTAGGGAGAGAAAATCATAGGATGAAGGTCTCGGGTTTTCTGTGATGAAGCGAAGACAATCGACTTCTGAACTTGTTGGGATAGAACTGGGTCCGGCAGGGGAATTAGCTTGGGTCGTAACTCCAGGATCAATGGGAACCAGTTGCTCCGGGGCCACTTGGGAGCCACTAGGGCCGCTATTCCTTGGAAGGATCTCAGCTTGGTGAGTACTTTTAGCAGAAGGTTGGGTGGAGGGAACAGGTAAATCTTGGTCCATCTGTTCCAATCCAGGGACATGGCGTCCACCGCTTCCGCTCGGGGGTCCTCGTATGGGGCCACGTAGCGAGGAAGTTTCTTGTTGTCACTCGTTGCGAAGAGGTCGATCTGCAGTTCCGGGACTTTTTGGGAGATGAAGGAGAATGAGTTTGCGTCTAGGGACCATTCTGACTCTATCGGGGCTGTCCTGGATAGAGCATCTGCCGTCACGTTGCGGAATCCTTGTAGGTGAACTGCTGAGAGGTGCCACCTTTTCTTCTCCGCCAGGCGGAAGATGGGCAACAACACTTGGTTGAGTTGGGGCGATCTTGAGCCCTGACGATTGAGACATCTGACCACTACGTCGCTGTCCAGGGTCAGTCGGATGTGGACTGAGGGACGTGGAGACAGCCTCTTCAGGGTGAGAAGGACTGCCAAGGCCTCCAAGATGTTGATGTGAAACGTCTTGAATAGGGGAGACCATGTTCCTTGAACTTGACGTTGATGGGAGTGACCCCCCCATCCTTCTAGCGATGCGTCCGTATGGATGACGACCGAGGGTGGAGGTAGTTGTAGAGGTACCGACTTTTTTAGTTTCTTGGCCTCCGACCGTGGCTTGAGGAGTGATCGTAGCAGAGTCGGCAGAGGTCTCTTGAGATCTCTTCGAGCGTTTGATGCGTATCTTGTCCAGAATCCCGATGCATCTTTTAGCTGTGCTCTTAGCACTGGGTCTGTCACTGAAGCGAACTGGAGGGAGCCGAGCACCCGTTCCTGTTGTCGTCTTGAAATCAGTTTGGATTTGGGAAGTTTCTTGACAGATATTGCTATTTTCTTTCTCTTCTTTAGTGGAATGGAAGACGGTGTGACTGGAGGTCCCAATGAATGCCTAGCCATTGGAACTTCTGAGCTGGAGAAAGTCGAGACTTTTTGGTGTTTATCTTGAAGCCCAAATATTCCAAGAATTGGATCACCTTTGTGGAAGCTTGCAGGCATTCTTCTTCTGATGCTGTCCACACCAGCCAATCGTCCAGGTAAGCCATCACCTGGACGCCTTGTAGGCGTAGTTGTTGAACGATTGTCTCTGCGAGCTTCGTGAAGATCCTTGGGGCTATGTTTAGCCCGAAGGGCATGGCTCTGAAGGCGTACTGTCTTCTTTGAAGCCTGAATTCTAGGTAGGAGGAGGTCTGGCGATTAATTGGAATGTGCCAGCAGGCATCCGCCATGTCTATCGAGACTGTATATGCCTTTTGAGGCAGTATGGGTCTTATATGCTGAAGAGTCAGCATTTTGAACTTGTCGTTCACGATGAACTTGTTGAGAGGGGACAAGTCCAGAATGACTCTGAGTTTGTCGGAGTCCTTCTTGGGAACACAGAATAGTCTTCCTTGGAACCTGATGGACTTTGTCCTCTTGATCACCTTCTTGTTCAAGAGTTCCTGGACGTATTCTTCCAGAACGGGGGTGAAGTGTTGGAAGAATCGGTGGAAAACTGGTGGTGGTGTTTCCCAGCTCCAGCCTAGTCCGTTCTTGATGATGCTGTGAGCCTAGGGATCGAAGGTCCAACGATCCGGAGTCTTCCTCCCACTGGAAGCATCTCATTGCTTCTGGTTGTCGGAGGGTTTACCTCCTCGACCGCCTGTTCCACTGCCTCCTTTCCCTCTGGAGGGACGTCTAGAGGAGTCTCTGCTGGTGCCTCTACCTCTGGGACGAAAGGTAGTCGACTGTCTCTCGTAGGCGGGCGTGAAGGCTGGTGACTGAGTCACCACTGGCTGGGGTACCAGTTGGAAGGTTTGTTGGGGCTGAGCCACCAACTGGGGAGCAGCGGTTGCAGGAAGCTGGTGTTTAGCCTGACAAGGCTGTGGACTCGGCTTCTTGTACTTCTTCTTCGGTTGGGGGCCCTCATCCGGAGAAGATTTCCTCTTTGATGACATGGCCCACTTTTGGAGAAGGTTCCTGTTCTCTGTGGCGGCCTTGTCAACAATCTCTTCACCAAGTCATTGGGGAAGAGATCTTTTCCAAAAATGTTAGAGGAAATCAGCTTCCTTGGTTCGTGTCTGACTGCGGCAGACGCAAACACGAACTCTCTGCAGGCCCTCCGTGCTCTGACAAAGCTATAGAAGTCTTTCGTCAGAGTCGCTAGGTGGGTCTTGGCTAAGACCATGTAGACGCCTGGGGTCCTCTGTTTCCCAGCCATTGTCTCCATTATCACTTGGAGGGAAAGGGAGGCGGCCAACCTCTCTTTCGTGTCCTGCTCCCGACGAAGAAGATACTCGGAGAGCTTGGGGAGGTTCTCACTGAACTGTCGTCCAGCGATGTCGGCCTCCAACTTTCCCACGGAGAAAGATAACTCGATGTCCTTCCACTTTTTGTCGTCGGGTGGTAGGGCGAGGAGAGGGGCTTACATTCCTCCAATGTAGGGCAGGGTTTCCCTTCCTCCACCGCCTTCAGTACTGCTAAGAGAGACTTCTCCGCGAAGGTGAAGACCATGGTGTTTGGAGCAAGAAAGGACGGGTGTTTCTTGCTAAGGGCAGGCACCTTAGAGTTGGTGTAGCCCTTGTCCTTCAAACAGCCAGTTAGCAGGGATTGAGCCTTAGCGTGGTCAAACACGATGACCTCCTTCGGCTCAGTTTCTTCCTTAGAAACAGGTTCTGACTTGAGGCGGATGTAGCAATCTGGATACGCCTCAAAACTAGGCCAGAATTCCACCTCTTCAAGGGGGACGGCGCCTAGTTTGTCGTTGACGAAGATCCTGCCGCTTGTGATGGGCATGTGCTCAGCATGCCTCCATGGGTTAGTCACGGAACAAGTAGGAAGGTCTTTAACGTTCATCCTCCTCTGAGGCTCGCATTGCTTCATCAAGCGAAGGATTTCTTTCTTGAAATCCTCATCCCTCTTGCGGAGCCTCTCCTCGAGGACCGCCATCATGGCCTGAAAGTTGTCCATGGAATCATCCGTTCTTGTGGGCATAGGAGTGGACGATGTAGAGGGGACGGAAGCTATGAAGGGCGCAGCGGCGCCTTCTTCTTCGGAGTCAGGAGCCGTTATAGGTTCCTCGTCTTGACCTTCGGCCATCAGGGTCCTCTCGGTGATGTCCGACACCTCTGACATCCTGCCATCGTTGTCGAGATGGATGTCCTGGAGTGCGTCCGAAACGTCTGGGTCGACCGTCAGTTAGACGCAGGGGATCTCGGGTTTGGGGATGACAGCATCCGCAGATGCTTTAGGAAAGAGCATAGCTCTCATCTTTTCGCTGGGAAGATAGGGCCCCGTGGCGTTCTTTTGGAAACCACGCACCCAATTGCGCAGTTTCTCTCGAGCGATGTCCCTTGCCTCCGCAGACTGGGGAGTCTAGAATGCCTCATGGAACAGGTCCTTGCAAGTCGTGCAAACCTGCGGGTCCCAGTACCTCAGAGATCCCTGGGTGGCGGAGAACCCACGCCAGGTAGCCGTAGAAATCACGGCGCCGAACGCTGCAGAGGGCGCTCTCACACCGGATGTACTCCTCCTTTCCAGAGGCAGAAGAAGCTGAAGATTGCGACATGCTGCAGTAAATAGCGAAACAACTGAGAAAAAACACCTGGTCAAAGACGCTACTACAAAAGGAATGGAGTTCGCGGGCGGTGATGACATCAGCCAAGATGGCGTCGCTTATGACTTCATCCGAGTACCAATAACAGTAATGGAGGAGGAGAACTTTGTAACGGCTCCTCCCATATTTTGCCACCAACTTCCACCTCCCCCTCGAAGCGTAAATGCTGTGTGGGGTGCAAATAGCTATGTGGCGTGTCAAGAATACGTCCCCTGTTATTATGCGATATCCTAAAGGGAAATCTTAAGGGTACTCGCGCCAGAAGTTAGAATTCTGGAAACCTTTAGTTTAATTCTCTGGGAATATCCACTGTAGTCGTATATACCCTAAGGAAGCTACTAAAGGCACCTTCCATCAGGATGACATGGCCTGAGCCCAAAAAAAGAATTATCAAGTAAGGTTATGATAATTTTGCCAGTATTGAAATTGCTTCATGCTGAGCTGGCATGTGGTTGGAATTGTGCCACCAACCGTGAGGTAAGATGTGCAATATTATTCCAAGATTTGTGAAAGTGTTTATTCTTGAGTTGCCAGGCTAACTGTGCAGCGTAACCAGTAGGTTAAGTAGGAGTACAGTATAGCTAGGCTACGAATTGCATGTTGTTTGACATAGGATCGTTGTCCTAAACGAAGATTTTGTATTACAGGGTACCTGTTTGGATTACCTGCTATTGTACTAGCACTTGCAAGAAATAAGAATTAAAAAGACCCCGGGAATCAGCCTTTCCCTCAACCTCCACTACAAATGAAAATCCGTCCTTCTCCACATCAAGTGCCAAGTTAAATCTAAGACTAGGCTTAGAGTATTAGTCTATGTATATGAGGTACACGGGATTAGCTTATGCCAAGGTTTGGTTTGCTATAGATAGGCTAGCCAGGAATAAGTTGATTGTCCTAAATTGAATGGTAGCCTCCAAACGTGAGTCAGGATAATTGACGACGGTAAGAGTTCAATGAAAAGTCATTTAATAACATGACAGTACTCTCATATAATTACAATACAGTTAGTCTACGTCTAAGTCCACTTGACTGTATGGACAGTGAGAGGATTTGTATGAATGGGTAAATATTGAAAGAATAAGTTTTATTATGAAATATTTCCTTATTTCAATTAATACTACCGTATACAGTATTTATATACTGATTACCACACTCAGGTGGATAGTGATCATGGTAGATGCAGCTGGGATATTCAAATCCACATAAATGTAAACAGAAAATATACATTAGATAAAATAAAAGCTTAACAAAAATAACAACAATAATAATAATAAATTGAATAATAATATTAGTAATAATATTAATAATGTACATAAAACTTATAAGATTTTAACATACGGGACTGAGCCGGTGAAGTTTATTGCAGCAAGATAAGGAGACTTTGTAATAGTGTCGCCAAAAACGGGACCATCGGCAGGAATGAAACTAACAACTCCACCAGGAACACCAACTTCTCGCATGATCTTGTAGACCATATAATTACTGATAACAGCTGTATCAGATGGTTTCCATAAAACAACATTACCCTGCAAAAAATAAGCTTGTATTATTATGAGACCCAATTTCATAATTTGTAATACAAAATGGATTTTTAAAACCATTTTTTAACTAACCCATCAGTCATCATAACCATAATCAAGAGGTCAAAAATTCCCTAGACACAAAAAACAGAAGCACAACCCCTCACTTAGTCAGGCATCCTCTGGGCAACCCCACTCATGGTTTCAATGGTAGTTATTAATTCCTGCACAGGTCCACACTTTTAACTATAAAAACTGACTGGTTTCTATAAGAGTATGGACATCATATAAATAAACATAATTTAACCTCATCAGTTTAGATTCCTTTGAGTGGCTATCTATGAAGGAAACCTTTTTTGTATAAAAATGGCAGCCAGGACATTGAGGTATGCAATCTTCAGAATAAACAAGATCAGAAAATCAAATCTTCATACTAATAAGGAATTGAAAGCCAGACCAGAACTTTGTGATAGGGCTATAAATATCTCTAATAAAATAGAGAAAACATAAAAGAAAAACCTCACCAGCCATGCAGGGATTTCATACCACAAGTGATA
Source organism: Palaemon carinicauda (assembly GCF_036898095.1). Classification (NCBI taxonomy): domain Eukaryota; kingdom Metazoa; phylum Arthropoda; class Malacostraca; order Decapoda; family Palaemonidae; genus Palaemon; species Palaemon carinicauda. The sequence goes on from NC_090742.1 coordinate 108,502,214, forward strand.
TGACCTTGAACTATGCAAAGTATAGCTCAGGAAAAGTGGACAAGACTTACAGTAGCTGGGCATCACCCCTAATTTTGGCCCAATGCAATCACAGAGCCATGAATTTCAGCCCAATGCAATCACAGAGCCATGAATTTCATAATTTTGAATGAAAGTCATATCTAACTCAAAATCGTCATGAACCCAATTAGATGATAAAAAAAAATTGGAATCTCATATCATTCAACCAAATTGATTTGAAGTATATTAATGCTTGGAGTTACTTAACCAACAATGAAACTATTGTGGGCATTCTCTACTCAATGATAGGAAAAACACATTAATAATCTATGAAGGGGTGTGTTTCTATTCATGCTACACATCACTAACAAGTGGTGAGATTAGCAGGCACAAGAAATGTTATGCTAAAAGGTGAGTCACACTTAGGGGTGATTCACACTATCGGTTTGTTCTTGGTTTGTTCTAGGTCAGTGGTTCTCAACCTTTTCAGCCCATGACACACCTAACAGTAATGGTAGGGATGTGTGACCCCGCCTTCCAATGAAGTGCCTTTGAGTCACACACATCCACAGTACATGCATATGGCAAAGATCATAACAACATAATAACACAAAATATAAGATAAATTGAAAAAAAAAACATGCATTGTAGAGTTAAAACTCTATTAATCTTTGGTTTTACTTTAACTGAAATAAGTAGAGTACTGTATAAGGTTTTGGAATATGCAAGCCACAGTTAGCCATCATGAAATGTTACTATAAAACTAAATAAATATCAGGAAATTCCAAGGTAAAATTTTCTAATTACATATATATGATTAAGGAGAATAAAATCTTTTGAGATGAAGGATGCAGAGCAATGCAGAATATTTTGTAGATTTACTGTTAAATTTGTACAACCACTAATGAATTTACTAAACGATTCAAGAGACAAATAAGTATGAATAGGAAATAATTCCTTTGTTGAAAAATGGCTCATGCAGTTATTATGAATTACAGTATGTGTTTATAAAGCACAATAAAATATAATCATTAGTAACTTTAAACCAAAATTTGAATACTATATTCAGCCTTAAAATTATTTACAAAATAATAGTATATGATTAAGGCACTGATATTACAAATTGGGAATTGGAAGAATTGTATGAATTTCTTGTGAGGTATCTATTAAATTTAAAGTACTGTACAATAATCATAGATGTTTAATTAAAATGGTCAGTATTTAGGCCTTTCTTTGGGGAACCACTAGTGGTGATTGGTTACTAGTATCCATATTCCAAAGAGAAAGATAGTACCTAATTATACAGGCCTTCGTCATGAATAAAGAATTCCACTTCGTGAGACTATAAAAGAAAATATACACGTAATTAACAAAAGGAACCTATTTCAGAACCAAACTTCAGAAACCAACCTGTTTGAGCTAAGGTTTCAAAGACGCATAGTTTCTATTCTCTATTACATGTTAACAAAAATGTTATTTTTATAATAAAATAAATTTTTGAATATACTTACCCGGTGATTATATAAGCTGCAACTCTGTTGCTCGACAGAAAACTCTACGTAAAAAATCCGCCAGCGATCGCTATGCAGGTAGGGGGTGTACTTCAACAGCGCCATCTGTCGTGCAGGTACTCAGTACTCAATGTAAACACAGAACTCAATTTTCTCCTCGGTCCACTGGGTCTCTATTGGGGAGGAAGGGAGGGTCCTTTAATATATAATCACCGGGTAAGTATATTCAAAAATTTATTTTATTATAAAAATAACATTTTTCAATATTAAACTTAGCCGGTGATTATATAAGCTGAATCACACCCAGGGGGGTGGGTAGAGACCAGCAATAATTGTTTACATTATTATGAGCTAAGGATTTTTTATTTCATTTTAGCAGTTATTCAAAATAACAAACATAAAATAAATAAGTACCTGGTAAGGAAGTCGACTTAAACAATTACTCTGCCTTTTTAAGTACGTCTTCCTTACGGAGCCTCGCGATCCTCTTAAGATGCTGAGCGACCCCTAGGAGCTGAAGTATCAAGGGTTGCAACCCATACAACAGGACCTCATCAAAACCTCTAATCTAGGCGCTTCTCAAGAAATGACTTCTGACCACCCGCCAAATCAAGTAGGATGCGAAAGGCTTCTTAGCCTTCCGGACAACCCAAAAACAATAATAAAACATTTCAAGAGAAAGATTAAAAAGGTTATGGAATTAGGGAATTGTAGTGGTTGAGCCCTCACCCACTACTGCACTCGTTGCTACGAATGGTCCCAGAGTGTAGCAGTTCTCGTAAAGAGACTGGACATTCTTAAGATAAAAAAGACGCGAACACTGACTTGCTTTTCCAATAGGTTGCGTCGATTATACTTTGCAGAGATCTATTTTGTTTAAAGGCCACGGAAGTTGCGACAGCTCTAACTTCGTGTGTCCTTACCTTCAGCAAAGCTTGGTCTTCCTCATTCAGATGGGAATGAGCTTCTCGTATTAACAGTCTGATAAATTAGGATAAAGCATTCTTTGACATAGGCAAAGATGGTTTCTTAATTGAACACCATAAAGCTTCAGACGGGCCTCGTAAAGGTTTAGTTCGTTTTAAATAGAACTTAAGAGCTCTTACAGGGCATAAGACTCTTTCTAGTTCATTTCCAACCATACGATAAGTTTGGAATATCGAACGATATTGGCCAAGGCCGAGAAGGCAGCTCGTTTTTGGCTAGAAAACCAAGTTGTAGAACATGTAGCCGTTTCGGATGAGAATCCGATGTTCTTGCTGAAGGCATGAATCTCACTGACTCTTTTAGCTGTGGCTAAGCATACCAGGAAAAGAGTCTTTAAGGTGAGATCTTTCAGGGAGGCTGATTGTAGCGGTTCGAACCTGTCTGACATAAGGAATCTTAGTACCACGTCTAAATTCCAACCAGGTGTAACCAAACGACGCTCCTTCGTGGTCTCAAAAGACTTAAGGAGGTCCTGTAGATCTTTATTGTTGGAAAGATCTAAGCCTCTGTGACGGAAGACTGATGCCAACATGCTTCTGTAACCCTTGATAGTGGGAGCTGAAAGAGATCGTTCTTTCCTCAGATATAAGAGGAAGTCAGCTATTTGAGTTACAGAGGTACTGGTCGAGGAAACGGATACTGACTTGCACCAGTTTCGGAAGATTTCCCACTTCGATTGGTAGACTCTAAGGGTGGATGTTCTCCTTGCTCTAGCAATCGCTCTGGCTGCCTCCTTCGAAAAGCCTCTAGCTCTCGAGAGTCTTTCGATAGTCTGAAGGCAGTCAGACGAAGAGCGTGGAGGCCTTGGTGTACCTTCTTTACGTGTGGCTGACGTAGAAGGTCCACCCTTAGGGGAAGTGTTCTGGGAACGTCTACTAGCCATCGAAGTACCTCGGTGAACCATTCTCTCGCGGGCCAGAGGGAAGCAACTAGCGTCAACCTTGTCCCTTCGTGAGAGGCGAACTTCTGCAGTACCTTGTTGACAATCTTGAACGGAGGGAATGCATATAGATCTAGATGTGACCAATCTAGGAGAAAGGCATCTATATGAACTGCTACTGGGTCCGGGATTGGTGAGCAAAATATTGGGAGCCTCTTGGTCATCGAGGTTGCGAAGAGATCTATGGTTGGCTGGCCTCAGGTGGCCCAAAGTCTCTTGCATACATCCTTGTGGAGGGTCCATTCTGTTGGAATTATTTGTCCCTTCCGACTGAGACAATCTGCCATGACATTCAAGTTGCCTTGGATGAACCTCGTTACTAGTGATATGTCTAGACCTTTTGACCAGGTGAGGAGGTCCCTTGCGATCTCGTACAACGTCAGAGAGTAGGTCCCTCCTTGCTTGGAGATGTACGCCAAAGCCGTGATGTTGTCCGAGTTCACCTCCACCACTTTGCCTTGAAGGAGAGACCTGAAGCTTTTCCAGGCCAGACGTACTGCCAGTAGCTCCTTGCAGTTGAAATGCATTGTCCTTTGACTCGAGTTCCATAATCCCGAGCATTCCCGACCGTCTAATGTCGCACCCCAGCCTACGTCCGATGCGTCCGAGAAGAGAACGTGGTTGGGAGTCTGAACAGTCAGGGGAAGACCCTCTCTTAGGTTGATATAGTCCTTTCACCAAGTCAGACAAGACTTTATCTTTTCGGAAACCGGGATCGAGACCGCTTCTAGCGTCTTGTCCTTTTCCAGTGAAAAGCTAGATGGTATAGAAGAGGACGGAGGTGTAGTCTTCCTAGTGACACAAATTGATCCACGGATGACAGCGTCCCTACCAGACTCATCCACAGCCTGACTGAGCAGCGTTCCTTCTTCAGCATCTTCTGGATGGATAGCAGGGCTGGGGGCTGATCGTCTTGTTCAGCAACGTCCTCATCAGAGGGTTCCTCATCCGAAACTGATGAGGAAACGGCAACGGAGTGGGCAACGTCTGACTCGCTGAATCCCGTCGCACTGGTGGATGCGTGACGGAGCTGGACGCAATATCATGGAACTGCTGCACAGTCTGTGAACTGTCAACAACCATGGGTGCGCGAGGAAGTACAGCGTCAACCCGAAACTGTCTAGACCATCTGGGTTGTGCAGTCAACACCCTACCGGGTTGCTGAGGTTGACGCACTGCGTCACAACAAGTCACCTCTGCTGGTTGTTGAACGTCCTGAACGTCAACAACCACCTCCAAGCGTCGCTTAACGTCAACGTGCGGCTGGCAACCCACACTGGGTCGCATCGGTGGAGGAACCACCTCAACTGGCAGACGCGAGTAGGTTACCTCAGCGTCAACAGGGCGCACAACCGACCGGTTGGAAGGTTGTTGGCCAGAAGGAGGAACCACCTCAACTGGCAGACGCGAGTAGGTTACCTCAGCGTCAACAGGGCGCACAACCGACCGGTTGGAAGGTTGTTGGCCAGAAGGTTCTTCTCCGCATTTAAGTCCTCTATCAAGGACGCAAGCTTGGACTGCATGTCTTGCAGCAAAGCCCATTTAGGGTCTACGGGAGCAGGTGTGGCAACAGACGGGGTTAGCGACTGAGGCGGAACCGTTTACCATCCCTGAAAGCCTTGTTATGTGTGACATAATAGTACAGCAAAACTTCAAAGGCTCGAAAAAAGCTGAGAAGTTGACCTGTAAACAACTTGGAGCGTCTCCTGGCTAGGCGCCAGGGAGAGTCTACCAGAATTGAGAAGTCTATCTGGGCAGAGGCATGAACTCCCACGCCGAGAACTTCTCTCGTGTCATATCAGACTCTCGCTCTATAAGCCAGTTTAAAAGAAGGGAAATCAAAGGCTGTATCCCCCAAACTCCTCCTGGTGAAAAAACCAGTCGCCTAGCCAACGTAACGCTCTCTAGGAGAGCGAGAGAGCACTAGCTTAAAAACAACGGCTTCGAAGTAGCTAGGCTAGTGTAAGTTCTGACGTTTAGGCGAACGAGGAGCAGCAGTTACAAGATCCGGACGAAGATCCTTAAAAAAATCATCATGATTTAATTAAAGTCCATAGGAGGCAAAGCAGCTTAAGGCTCCTCTCCATCTGACAGAGTCCTCAAGGGAATATCAGTAGGAGGGAGAACAGCAACTTCCTCATCTACAGGAACCTTGTCCGATAAAAGCTGAGTCTCTCACTGGTGCATTAGTAGCGGACCAGAACGCAACGTCATGTAACTGCTTGACAGTCTGTGAACTGTCAACAACTGAACTGTTAACCACAACAGGTGCGTGAGGACGTACAGCGTCCACTCGAGACTGCTTTGACTGTCTAGACTGAGCAGTCAAAACAACTCTAGAATGCGGAGGTTGACGCACCGCGTCAAAACAAAACAACTTAGACTGTTGTTGTACCTCGCGAACATCAACGGAAGGTTCCGTGCGTCGCTGAACGTCAACATGCGGCTGGCAGGGTACACTGGAACACATGGGTGGCGGGACTCTCTCAGCTGGAGTGTGGCAGAAGGTCGCCCAGCGTCCACAGGACGCACAACCGTGGTTGGTTGTAGGCTAGAGGTTGGTGCAGTGTCAACCTTCTCCGCACGAAAGTCCTGCATCAATGACGTTAACTGAGACTGCATGGTCTGCAGCAAAGACCACTTAGGGTCTACAGGAGCAGGTGCGGCAACAGACGGTGTGACTGCCTGATGCGGTACCGCTTTGCCTCTCTTAGGAGGTGAGCAGTCGTCGGAAGACTGCAGCGAGTCCGAACTGACCCAGTGGCTACAATTGGGCCGTTGGACTTGCGCGGAAGGGACCGACTTGCGCTTAATAAGCCGCGAGACCTTGGTCCATGGTTTCTTACGAGAAACCTCTTCCGCAGACGAGGAATAAATGGGCTCTCTCGTCTTTGTGTGGGTGGGGCGATCTTGGGTAGATACGCCCGAAACCACGGAGGGAAACGTCTGTTCGTTGATCAAGGCCTCTCGAACCCATAAGTCGTTCGACATTACTTCTCCCCTGGGCTTGGGAGCTTGCAAGAGGTCCCGGACTAGGTGAACGACAGGCACGAACAGACGAACCCTCGGACGCAACACTAACACTTTGCGCATATCACTTTATCTATTTTCTGTTTTGCACTTATTTCACTGACATCGAAACTTTTACTGATTTCTACCTGAAACACGCAATTCTACCCTTCATTAAAAGGTAGTAATTGCAAAATCAGTCGTATAATGCAGCTCATTAATACCAGCAAAAAACAGAAAACATATATTAAGATAAAAAATTCAGTGGCTGGGAAAGAGACTAAACACTAGTTCATATAAACTACGTTTTCAATCTCTCACCGCACATAGCCTGGGGACGAGAATAAAAACCTAAAAACGTTTTACCTTCCTCCCCGTACAGAGACTAGGGACGAGAGTAACACGAGAACAACGTTACCCGCTTGAACGGAACGTTTTCTCTCCTCTCTCTCCCTCCGTCTCTATCTCTCTCTCTCTCTTTCTCTCTTGATTTCGCACCTAAGAGAAGAGCCCAATTATATATCGTCAAAAAAAAAATGTTATTTGACTAAAGGAAAAAACTGAAAGGTTTTCCAAATAAAAAGTTCCTTTAAATTAGAATTTAAAACATTTAAGCTAAGAAAGAATGAACAAAACGTCAGAATCGATTTACTCTTACTGCAAAGTGAAACCGTGATACACTCTCTCTCTATCGTAACGATAGAGCGCATGTTGAACGTCCTGAACGTCAACAACTGCGTAGCCTAAAAAACTAAACGTTAGTTCATCTTTGAAAACAGTACGAAGACTATCAAAGAAATTCTTTCATAAAACATTACATTTAAAAAGTTTTAAATTCTTAAAGGCTAAATACGATATAACGGGCTCAACGTTGATTAACTTCGGTTCCAAGTTAGGACCGCCTACTATCAGAAAGGTCGCATATAAACAAAACATTAAAATTTATTTTTATATGTTTATAATAAATGGAAAGTTAATCGAAGAGGCCTAATAAAGGCGGAGAGATATAAAATATATAGATCTATTACGTGATAAGAAAAATTACTAAAAACCTAAACACACTTCCGTTTAAGGGAAGGGTCGGCCATTTAAAAGTGAAAGAGAGTCCATACTCTCTTTGTCACCATAATTAAATCTATCCAAAACGAGTTCAAGTTTTGAGATGAAGATAAAACACCTGCATAGCGAAAGCTCAAAACTAGAATAGTGTACTTCACCAAATAGTTGTGAAAACAAATCCAGTTAGTAACAGCGAATTAGTAGGTCTTGCCGGTAGCCCGACAGAGAGAAAATTGAGTTCTGTGTTTACATTGAGTACTGAGTACCTGCACGACAGATGGCGCTGTTGAAGTACACCCCCTACCTGCATAGCGATCGCTGGCGGATTTTTTACGTAGAGTTTTCTGTTGAGCAACAGAGTTGCAGCTTATATAATCACCGGCTAAGTTTAATATTGAAAAACAGAAAACATACTTAGCGACTTTGACTTTCCAAATTGGTGGCTACTTGAAATAAAAGAAGCTGGTTCCTTCAAGTACTTTAAATCACTCAATTCAAGCTTTAGAGAGAGCACTGTTTTTCTGGCGGAGGTTTAAATACTACTGACTCTGAGGGAAAAATACTCATCCCATTTTATTTTTTCTGCCCTACCACACACTACTGAACTAGTTTTTCGGAAGAGCTAAACGGTAACCATCAATTATTTACGACCGTACAACTCTACTAGTAATTTAATTCTCGACATCTCTCAAATATTTATACTAATTATTTATACAGTACTATTATTTATAATATTCAATCTATTATTTATTTATTAATTATTTATTTAATTTAAAAAGAACGAAATATACTTCACAGCACTTGATTAATTTGATTAGTATTTCGCCTCTTATTATTTACTAAACAAGTTCGACACACATTTCCATGTCAACCCTGAAATTTTTTTTATTTTACAACACATTCCCCTTAGAGGATTGCAATATAGACTATTGCAATGAACCCAAAGTACTTGCCTTATAATTACTTACTAATACATTAACATTTATTAATGGTTATCACAAATTGTGGATAACTTTATCCTCTCTCACTTCTTTAAAGAAGTAAGAGTAGCATTTTAAATCCTCACTGCAACAGTGTAGCATTTTAATTATGAATATTTATTAATACTACTTTTTAAATCCTCACTGCAAGTGTAGCATTTTTTAATTATGAATATTTATTAATACTACCTATTTATTACTAATATTTACAAATATATACAGTATATACCTTATAAGGCATCAATATTATCCCTCATCATTTTAAGAAATCTATCTGTAGCTTTCCTTTTGGGTCTACTAGACTGGCTAGGGTGAATTGACCTACTGTTATTACCCTCGTTTTGTTCTTGTGGTCTAGCCACTACCTCATTATTACAGTTTCCATTCACATTCATCTGGGTCGGAGTTTCTGCCTGACTTATAGATATTTCCATTGGATACAGATTGGATATGGAATGATATTCAATTGCTCCATTTCCTTGCTTAACTTTGACTGTTCTTACTTTATTATCAAAACCCAATACAAGTTACAACACTCTACCCATCATCCAAAAAGGTCTTGCTTTATTTACTGCTTTAATTAGCACAATATCTCCAACTTTTATTTTATTCTCCCATTTATTTTGATACACGTTTCTACAGTGTTCCCGTAGACTTAACAACTAATTTTCATACCACATGGTTTTAAAGTTGTTCAATATTTCCTCTTGGGTATTAAGAGCTTTATCCAATGAGGAGGAATCCTGTTCACCCCGCCATACATCCTCCTCATTCTTCCCCAAAAATAAGAGATGAATTACTATAAAGTCTCAAGAAAGAATTTGGAGTAATGCATTCAAGGTTAGGAGTACTAGCTCTATAAGTCAGGGGTCTTGAATTTACAGCTAGTTTTACATTTGATAGTGTGGTCATTAATTCAAAATAAGTTAATCTTGCCCTTCCAATAACCTTATAAAGGCAACCTTTCAAGACTCTTATTAACCTTTCCCAAGCAGCTCCCACCCAAGCCGAATATAAAGGGATTCTGATATGCTTTATTTGACACTTCTCCCTTTCATTTAGGAACTCCTTTGATTTTAAAGAAGTTTCCAAAATGTTACCTCCTTTAATAAATGTTTTAGCATTATCACTATAAAGATATTGAGGAATGGAGTACATATTACAAAATCTCTGGAAAGCCAAAATAAAATTTCTTGTCGTCATATCTAGTAACAGTTTAAAATGCTCTGCTCTTATATTCAAACAAGTGAATACCAAAACAAACATTTTGACTGTTCCTCCACTTATGTCATCTTTAACCCAGAAATGTCCAGTATAATCTATTCCTACATGATCAAAGGGCTTTACTAAATTCATATGATGCTTAGGCATGTCAACTACTTTTGGATATTTATAAGCCAGAGCATTATACTTTTGACATACTTTACAATTCCTTATTTCAGTCTTAACTGCCACTAACCCTTTGGGGATCCAAAATCCTTGTTCCCTAAGAAAATTTAAGGTAGTACCAGTACCCAAATGTTGCACCTTTTCATGACAATAATTAATTATTAATGTCAATTTATGCACTTTTGGAAGCAACACAGGATTGTAAACATTATAGTCAAAATATAAGCACTTAGCAATCCTTCCTCTAGACCTTAATATGTCCTCTTCATCTACAAATAGATTTAAATTAGAGACTAGAGAAGGAAATTTTTTTTCTGATTTTACTTCTTTTTTCAGGAATTCTATTTCCTTAGAGAAACATTCACTTTGAGCTATTTTGGTCCAATACTTTTTGGCCCTTTCTCTTGGATCTAGCCTCCTGTAAGAGCAGCTTAACCTGACAGGGGAAATCATTTCGCCAAGACAGGAAGATGCCTAACACAGATTGATACTCTGATGTCCCGTTCTAAACTCAAAACCGACTAAGTGGTTAGGAGAAAGAAAACGGAACGTCTCAGTAAAACTGTGCCAGTACTCAGTTCACAGCAAGAAAACTGAGAATAGCCTAGGCTAATCAGAGGGAAGGGGAATTGCTCTTAAATCTCCTAGGAGATAGTATCAACTTAAAAGGTATAGGAGGTGTCAGTCTCCCCTTAAAAGGCAATACAAGAGCAATGGGGACATGTATGAAAGTATACTAAAGCCCCTAGGCTAGTAGCCTAGGAGCATTGAGAATCGTTCACCGAAACTCTCTGTATACTATCTTGGAAGAGGAAAGCATAATAAGTAATATCATAAATGTGTAAAATATTGCCTGTGCTTCAATAAAACTTTACCAGGAAGGTTATATCATGCATGAAGTGTGTAGGTGCCTAGGCTAGGAAGCCTAGCACTCATGAGGCTCGAAATAAATAGCCAAATCCATGACAACAATGACATAATATAAGAATCCCTAGCTAAAATTCTAAATAGCTAAAGTTATTAAAGCGAATAATGCCGGGAAAGGGTCGTTTTGGCTAACTAAATGTACAAAAAGAACGACCACGTCCATGACGCCATCCGGGTGGCAACAGCTCTTGTTACATTCATTACGATCTCAATCGAAAAGCAAAAACTGGCAAGAGCTTACATTTACACAAAATAAAGATATTACTTAACTTTCCAGAAGCTGATGAGGCTGGTGAAGACATCATAGCGTCCAAAAACTCCAAAATAACTAGAGATAACACGGGATAACACTGGTCAACGAAGCTACGAGAGAAAGAATGGCTCGGTGGCGCGTCGCGGTGGCGATTTGGCGCACTATTTACAGTACAGTGAGAGTGTCAC